>NW_025776814.1:0-126338 GCF_021130785.1 Homalodisca vitripennis | reverse complement strand
GTGCCTAGTAAGTTTTCAAATGGTAAACACAAAATTGTAATCCCCATTTACCCTTAAGGTAAGATGAAAATTCCACAATTTTATTTTTGCATCTTAATATCTGATGGAATGTATATCATCAATACAAAGTTTACCACATTTTTGAAAATGGAACTTTCGCCATCAACTAACAAACACACCTTGTACTAACCATTTGCGTACCCTACAAAACCTTCTAAACAAAAGTTAACTGAGCTGGTTAATGTTGTTTCAAAAAATTCCTGCTTTACAACACACAAAACAAGGTGTATGGGGTGTAATAACACACAAAGTTCATCAAAAAGAGGTTTAGATCAAGAGTTTGAAATTGTAAATGATGTTTTCCATATCATTAATGCCAAACTAACAGTCATTTGCGATTTAACTGTGTACGTGGAAAATGAATTACCGAAATAGTTTCATTCCCCCCCTTTTTTGTTTATTTATTTGGGGGGGGCCGGTCTGCCAGTTTATCAGGGGATTGCGTGAGAGTGATATTCGAACAAAACTTTGGCAAGATCAAACCAAAATGTCATACACCGATTTAGTGCAAACTGGCTACTTCTATGGGGTTGGCAAAATCTGAAAACAGCCTGATTTCCACCTCTGGAGTAGCGCAAAACACCTGGACCTTGTTAATGTATACAAATCAGGGCTAAACATGGACTAAAAATTCCATAAAACTTATAGGAAAATTGTATAATAATAATGTTGTCTTTATTTTCATCAAGCGTTTCTCAGTTACATACAGAACAACTGCTTTTCAGAACAACTATCGTCACATACAACATTTACATGAAAATGAAATACAAATAAATAAAGAAAATCTATACATTAAGCAAATTCTGCCTCATCTTACTCTTAAATGTAGCTATCGAACATTGTTTCACGTTTGGTGGGAGGTCGTAGTACAATTTCGGGCCGAAGTAAGAGAAGCTCCTCCTTCCCAACTCCAGCCTAACTTTTGGAAAGTGAAGAAGATTCCCATGGCGGGTTCTGCGCTGAGAGACCTCATCCCGAAATGAGAGCTTCTCACTAAGGTATGAGGCTCCTGATTAACAAGAGCTTTGTGGACCATACAGCACGTCATAACCCTGCAGACGGTCTCTACCGACATCTTCCCAGCGGCATCTCTGTAAGGAGAGACATGCTCAAATCGTTTCAAATTAAAAATGAAACGGATTGCAGAGTTTTGCAACTTTTGAATGCGATGCATGTCTTCTCCATAAATGCTATTCCCGTAGGCTGGGAAACAGTAGGCGAAAACGGACAGGACTAGTGACTGCATGATACGTAGTTTCGCCAGACTCAGGTTAAAAGATCTCTAAATCTGTAGAGTCCCCTCAGTCTACCGAGTGCTCGTTGACAGGCATGCGTGACATTGGTCAGAGAACGTGAGGCCGCTGTCTAGCACAACGCCAAGAGTCCTCGCCCTATCAAATACAGCCAAACTCTGGCCATCAACGCCTCACCATCACTCCTCTTTCAGTGAGGGACTGCACAATGTTGTGTGGTGCCGTATGCAACACAGTGCACCTTTGCCTATGTTTAGTTTCAGCCCATTCACCATTGACCACCCCAATATTTTTTCAAGGTCGACCATTGATCATATCAATGGCTGACACATCTGCGATGGCTCATAAGACAAGTGCAGCTGTGAGTCGTCAGCATACAAATGAACTGTGCAATTTTTGCACACAGCTTGGCATATCGGGCTGTGTACATATTGAACAGAATAGGCCCTAGGCAACTACCTTGAGGAATGCCTCGGTACTTCACAAGCGGGGTTGACGTTTCACTCCCTAAACGCGTCACCTGCCAGCCTGGAGTCTAAGTATGACCTTATGCAATTGACTACGCTAAATTCAAAGCCATAATAGCTTCATCTTCGCTAAAAGCATCTCATGGTCCATTGAATCAAAGGCCTTAGAATAATCCAACATAACAATGGAGTTATATTTACCCATGTCTTTGGCGTCAATCATATCACTGAAAAGATTTGTCAGGGCTGTACATGTACTATGATTGCGCCTGAAGCCCGTTTGCAGCTTCGGTAAAATATCCGATGTTTTCATGAAACTGTCTATTTGTCGAATGGAAATCTTTTCCAGTATCTTAGGACATGGCTGGGAGTATTGAAATTGGCCTTAGCTGGTCTACCTGATTGGCAGCTTGCCCTTTCGGTATTGGCCGAACAATACTTGTTTTCCATGAATTTGGAAACACGCTGCCAACCAGAGAGAGAACGTTTACCAGGTGTGTAATGGCTTTGACTGCGTAGGGGCTCACTGACTTGATCATGTCAATCGAAATTTCATCGCTGCCCACAGCTTTATATTTTATTTCATTCATTGCCGAAATAACGTCTCTTTTACTGACAGCGTAAAACTTAAATTTATCTCTAATTTTCTTCTCGGCCATTGGTAGCAAAAAATTCCCATACGCTTTTATCAATCTTCGGGCCAGCTCCCATGTTTATAAAGTATTCATTGATCTCATGCGCTTTAAGTTTCAGATGGAATGTAATGTAAGAATGTGTAAGATGGTTGAATAGCAATGTATAGATGCGCGTCAACCAAAAACGGGGCTAAAATATTTAAACACAGACACATAGTGTAACGAATGTAACATCATAGGTAATTAACAAAGTATGTTTGTAAAGTAAAAAACAAGTTGCAAAAGCATGCATGCAGAGGCAAAATGAATTAGTGTGAAGACGAAGATGAACATGAAATTTATAAACTGTATGATTAAAATAATGACTAATTTATTGCATCGATTGCTATTGAAGGAAGATCAATACCAAATACCAATAACAAAGGCAGCATTGAGTACTATATCTTATAATGATTTCAAGACCCCTTAACTTGCAGGAAAGGATTTTTTTTTTACGAAATATTGTCCGAAAAGGAACGCGTAGTTCGATCATCTAGAGCACCTAAGGACTTTGTATGAAAAGCAGGTACTTAAAAAAATTGTCACGAAAGAGTCCACTCCAATCCAAGAGGCAATGTAAGTAACTGGAGAATCAAAAAAAAAGAAAGCCAACTATAACCTCAACACGTGTATAGAAGTAACTGGAGTTTCCAAAAAAGGAAAGAAGTCCATCAACACAAGTATAGAATCTCCGCTGAAATGCTTCAAACCTTTTAAAATGACTCATGAAGTAAGGTGTCTACACTGTAATACAATACTCCAGGCGCTGCTGCACGAATGAGTTTGTAAAAACAGAAGCAGGATTCAGGTGCTAAGAGGATCCACACCCAAGACGTAATAAGACTTCCATTGATATTATTGCCCTAATTGCAAATTTATTAATATGTGGCTCAGGTGATAAATCATGGATGAAGCCGTGCTTTGCATTTGGAGACATTAGGGACATTTCATTAGCTTTCGTTCAAAAAGAGCCGCTTGAATTTAGATTGTTCAACAAAGCTAGAAGTTGTCTCGAAGAAAGAGCATAATAAAATTAAAAATATGAATTTTATTTTTTTTTGTATTGTGTATTTTAAAGCTGATATAGATTTAAATTTACAACTTTATTGAAATTGCAGAGACGGGTTTTACTTAACATTACATAATTATTCGAACTTATGTCAATAATAATAGGAAGAAACCCCTTTTCAAGGTATTTACATCACTATTGGGAGGAGACACGTGAATCTTAGAAAGTAGGAAAGAAAAAAAAAAGTAAATTTTAATGGATATTTTTATTTCAAATGGAGTACCAAAATACGCTATCTCAATATTTGTCATGCGCAACCTAATTTACACTAGGGTATAAATATTAGCGTACCTCATAGATAGCAATGCAAATTGACCTGTTTTTTTATATTGCGTTTTCTTGATGAAAAACTTAAGCATGCCTTGAACTAAGCAAGTAAAAGAATGAAGTTTGTGTATTGTATATTTCTTCTAATAAACATCACTTACCCTTAGGATGCTATTGAATATGTTTCTACTGTCTGGAATGTAAGAGACACTATCAGTTAGGACCGATTCACTACCACTTCAATCCAGTACAATTATCATCTCAATCGTCTATTACCTTGGCACTTTCCAATTCCAGTTCAGTACTGAAAAGATGCTAGTACCTATCGATAATTCAGAGGATTGATAAAAGGGGAGCAAATTCAAGGACTCAGGAATTTGTGGGAGCAAGAACATTTCTACTCGATTGTTAGTGAAAATGTTGTGGTCTATCTATACATAAAAAACACCAATTTTAATATATATTTATTGCTAGAGTATGTTATTAGGTAATATTTGTGAACTGTGTACAATAATTAATTATATAGTTGCAAAAAAGTGCTACATTAGGTCAAAGGTGTTAAAAAGAACAAATTATTCAAGGCCAATTCCATTAATTTTCCTCGTGCCAGTGCCACGAAAACTTGGTGTAAATCTTACTGCCAAACGCTTAACAATTGAGCAAGCAATGATTATTTCCATTAGAAGATAAGCATTTTCTTTTGCGAGGCTTTAGCCTGCTATTACTTGGTATAATATTGAATAGCAATTTGATTAGCCAATAAAACGCTCATTCCTATTACCTACACGAGTTCTGAACAAAGTAGAATATAGTAAGGTTTTCGAAATATTCTAGAAAAAATCCAAGCAGATATTTCACACAAAATTGAAAGGTTTTCCTGATAAATTGCTTAGATTTGTCAAATAGTTGGCGGTCTGCCAGTGGAATGTACCCTTGGGCCAGAGGAATGAAAGCGCTCATATTTTTCCAATACAGGATTCCTGTGGAGTATGACCTTAGTCATACTGCAAGAATTTGTATCCACTATCACTCTATACATGCATTTCATGGATAGATTGAGTAATCAGTCATTGCGGTTTCGCTGGACAGATCTACTGGACATTGTCATAACAATGGATATAGTCTCTCTACAAATGGTGGCAGCTGTCACATTCTTCAGCTCCGCCCCGGAAGTATCCTAGACTTGTCAGCGTATTTGACACTCTGGAACGAGCCTACAAAGAGAACTCCAACATAAGACATCAGAAGTCAAAAGCGAACAGTTAAACTTTTGGGAATCTACGCTGTTGCACTAATGTTAGTAACTATTATCTTATGAACCACAGTGGACCAAGCATTTTCATTAGCAGTATCCTTCGTCACCATCGTACTGCTGTTCTGCCCTCAAGCTGCTCTGCTCGTCCATTTCACACATGTGGCTCAAAGTATCGCAAAGTCCTTTGAAATGGTCAAACGCCAAGATCGAGATGGAAGTCACAAACCCTGCCAGTGTTGACGGCACCCACACAAGATGTAAGCATAACGATTATGGCTGACATTAAGATGTAAGCATAACAGGACAATTTTCTGATGAATAACAAACTGCACAGAAATCAAACTTAACAAATTAGAAAACCAATAAAAAATAATAAAATACATCGTACAGAACAAAATAACAGTATTTAGGTAGAAACTGTTATTTATTTATCTGAATCTTTATGTGCTATTTTAAAAGGTCTCAGAATTAATTACTTAAACAATATTTAAACATTGATAAGTCATTCTTGTGCTTAAAAGAGTTTATCGCTCTGTCAATACAATATTATATTGTGATAGTGTATATATATATATATATATATATATTATATATATATTTATATCCAGTAGGTGTTCATCAGAGTTCTTAGTTTCTTGATTTTTAGAAAGCATATTGCCTAAAAATCAACAAAATACTCTAACATACAAAAACATACACACACACACACACCACACACACACACACACACACACAACACACAACACACACACACACACACATATATATATATATATAAATATATATATATATATATATATAATATATATATATATATATATATATATATATTTATTTATATATATATATATATGTGTGTGTGTGTTGTGTGTGTGTGTGTGTGTGTGTGTGTGTGTGTGTGTGTGTGTGTGTGTGTTGTGTGTGTGTATGTTTTGTATGTTAGAGTATTTTGTGATTTTTAGGCAATATGCTTTCTAAAATCCAAGAAACTAAGAACTCTGATGAACACCTACTGGATGCTGCTGTGCGACGCCGTACACCAGGCTAATGGCTTCTACTGCGATCAGCTAATGGCCGTTATCTTCTCCTCGTTTCTCCACATCACTGTCACGTCTTACTACTTTTTCATGCTCCTCAAAACTGGTACATTGTTCTTCACGACTACTGAAGTAGCTTGGATCTTGCTTAACATCTGCTACGTAGTTCTGTTACTAAACTCAAGCACGGTCGTCACCAACAAGGTAAATATTATATTGAGAAAATCCTACCCTAAGGTTTAAAATTGTTTTTATGTAACATAACTTAGAATGTGATTCCATTCTGTTAGATGCATGTTAATGCATCCCAGAATTTCTTTTAGGACTTTTCAACATCCAAGTAAAGTGGCTCAATGATAGATCTGTTGAAGTCTATGACCTATTCAAGCGTGATTCAATACAATGACAATGCTTTTGAAAATGTAAAAACTTAACTTTTAATTTCTAAATATAATGATTCTAGGCTGTAATTGTATTTATTACAATATATTATATTATAGAATATAATACAGTTTAATATTTATATATTATATTGAGAAAATCCTATCATAAGGTTTACATGGCGTTAATAAAACTTATAATTTGCTTAAAATCTGTTCCACCCAAAATGAAGCCTTATATAATCATTCCTGATATTGTATAATGCACTGAATTTTGGTTTCTATGCTATGGAGCTGGCCAATACGCAACTCGACATAAAGTACTAGTTTTCCAAGTGTCTCTGACATCCAGTTTTGTTGCACAAGTAAGAGTTCTCGTTAATACATCTATCATAGACTCTCCACATGGAAATGTGTATAGGATAGGTTGTATGGATAAGGTTCCACTCTATGCACAGAAATAACTTCAGGGATGCCAAGATATGTTTCAAGATCCGTTAAAAGTCCTTAATGGCCCTCAGGAATCTCCGAGTCGGGTATACGTGCTCTTGGTGATAAGATGCAGCAATAGTATGGGATTTCTTCCAGTGATTATTACTGGCCACAAAAATCCTTAAGGACTTTTCTAAATCCAGGTAAAGAGGCTCAATGCTCCTCTGTTGGCGGCTATGAACTATTCAAACCTGATTCAATGTAAGTCGTTTTGAATTTCTAAATATATGATGTTGTTCTAGGCTGATGAGACAGGACAGACGATCTGCAAGTTCATCAACAAGAGCATGGACCCGGAATTGAGAAATCAGGTAATTATGATTACTTATAGCTAAACAACCACATAAACTACCAATTCATTATGGTGTAGTAATGATATTATAGTAATAACCTATTTGAATTTTCTAAAAGGATAAAAAAATTGAAGTCCCACATTGCTTTTTTCATTGGACTTCTAATGGAAACTTGATAGAAATTCTTTAAATTTAATATCTTGATTCTATCAGCTTGTCTTGGTCTCATAGAAATAATTTATTGAAATGTTACTAGAAGTGAAACAAGAACTCATTAACACTACGTTTCGACGTGGCAGATCTCGAAACGTAGTGTTACTAATTTCTTGTTTCACTGAACGATGGCAAATGTCCAGAAAAGTCATGTTCCTTCACAATCCTTCCATCGTCAAAAATAACTTTTTAAAACAAATAAATTACTAGAAGACTTCACAAGAAGTCCCACGTTGGTTTTTTATATGCGTTTTAGTGCAAACGTAATAAAAATATGTACAAATCTTTGTGGGGTGTTTTCCAGCTTGAAGGGTTTCTCCTGCAGTTGCCCCACCACAACGCAAGATTCTCTGCTCGTGGATGTTTCCCGCTCAACAACGAGACACTCACAGCGGTTAGTGATTACTTTGTAGAAAAAGTACTCGTTTCTCTATTAACAAATAGGATTCTGTATCCATCTATCGACTATATAATTTTCTTATCTAGAGATAAATTTCGTGACAAGATAAACTAACAGTTATCAAACATGTTATAGCATGTAGGCTGATAGCGTGTTCTGTCTGTACAGGTGGCTGGAGCGGTGACAACTTACCTGGTGATACTGATCCAATTCCAGACTGAACCATCATCCACCTAGAATAAAGAAGCTTAGAACTTAGTACAAAATCACTGAATATAAACGTAAATTTCTGTTCGGCATACATTCACATGGTATTGAATGTAGTTTAGTTACACCTCTAATATATTGTGTTTTTACATTCACGCTGGCAAAAATGCAATGTGTAAAAATGTTCAGCGAGTTAATTGATGTAATAAAGAGTTTAATTATTGTTAAAATTAGTAATGACAGGCTTTATATATTTGTACTGTTTGGGCAGCTTCACCTAAATATATTTCATAAAATACAAGCAAATTTGTATTCAGAAAGTATAGGAGGGAAATCAAATGCATTTTTAAACAATATTTTATAGCGTTTTTTAAAGCATATTCTTAACAAAGGCATAAATTCAGAAAGATTATTCTTGAATTTTGATTAGGTTAGATTATTTATTATTTTGGTATACGTATTTTTGGGCTGATCGTTAGCGAAGCTGACCACTCGGAGGGAGAGCTGAATAAAATTTAGTTTTGTCCCTGGTAGTGTGTCCGCACGATATCTCAAAAACTAAATGACCCATACACCTAAAATTGTGTACGATGTAATTTCCATATGAGAATTACTGAGTTAGATTACGTTGCACTTCATAGTTTTCGGCTCAGTGGGAATGAATAAGTATTTAATCAAAATCAGAGATTTTTACATGTGATATATAAAACTCATGTAGCATAATTTTCCCAACCCATCCAACATCAATTTATTATGACGCAATTTAACGAAAGAATTTTAGTTTATAAATTAGAAACATTGCTCGAGAAAACTTATGCGTAAAATTTTAATTTATCTTAGTCAAGAATGAGTTCTATATGATGGTGCATTGGTAACTATAGAATATAGCTGAGTGTCATTTAAGCCTATCACTTAGCATAGAGCGTTCGAAAGTGTCAAAGTTGTTCGGTTTCACAGTTTTTTTCTGCAGATCCAAATTTTAATTCAAGCTTAATAAAGAAGTTGAATTTCTAAAAATATATTGCAAATTTCAACACATTTTCAATATTTTAAAATATTTCAAATTCAGGGATATTTTAAACTAGAAATCCTAAAATATGAAATAGCAAAGAATGACTTTCAATACACCTATTAATATCTCTCTTGAAAACTAAATTTGGGTATTTCAAGTTTGGCTTTATCTTGGGTGGTTGAAATATGAAGCGATCTGTTGAGTTTCAGCTTTTTGAACAGTACTTTCACCGTGGGTTCTTAGTGATTTAATTATAACTTTTTATCTTTTAAAAAAGTTTTCCCCGTTAGATTTTTTAACTCAATTCATCTTTATTTGTACAATTTTCTAGTTCTAACCTGAGTTCTACCCTGGAACTAAAATTCTCTGCAGCCCTGAAGACTTCTTCTTCGTGTATTGATTAAACAGCAGCCCTAATTTGTTACATAATGTCTTCTCGAGTCATAGGCCTTGATGCATAAACCAAGTCTTTTAACCTTCCCCACAAATAATTAGTCCCATGCACGTTAAATCCGTAAACACGTGTATGTATCTTCGGATAAATATGTTCAACAATTTTGGGAGAAATGATAAGAGATGATGTATAAAGAGTATGTGGTTCAGTTCAATCAACGTGACTTTTGTACAAGAGTGGCTGCCAGTGCAGGAATTTACCAATCAGTACGTAGGGTCCTTAAGGACATTAAAATACACCCATGCCGGATTTCACTATATCAGTAACTGTATGGAGATGACTACCTTCTTAGAATGGACTTCTCTTTGTGGGCCCATGATAAAATGCAGGAAGACGAATATTTTTTCAAAGGTTTCATGGATGACGACAAGAACTTCTGGAGCAATGGACAAGTGAATCGTCACAAAATGAGGGTCTGGGATTTTGAGAAACCCCACTGGATGCGAGAGGTAAACAATTTAAGTTACTGGACCCTCAGTACTTTGAACGACATTATTGGCGGCCAAATTGCTTGGAGATATGTACAATAACTTCCTCATCTATTACTTACCTAATTTATTGTGTAATGTTTCCTGAACAAAACTATTCAAGAAATCTGTTTTGTGTACGATAGGGCGGCAGCCCACTACTCTCGAGCGGTGCGTAAAACTGTAGATGAGGATTAAGAGGGATTAAAAAGGATCGTAAAGGGCGGAATCAGTCAACTACCCACACAGATCCCAGGATTTAACGTGCCTGAACTAATAATTACAGCGAAGGTTAAAAGACTTGGCTTATGTATCAAGGCCCATGACTCGACATTACGTAACGAATCAGGACTTTTAATCAGTAAATAAACGGAGAAGAGGTTTTGTTTTAGAAGATCTGTAAATAATGTTAGTTGAATTACATAACTTTTAGACAGACATAATTAGAATCTAGACAGTTTTATAAATACAAATGACTTAAATTACATCACATAATATATATAAAATTATTAAAAAAGGTAAAAAAAAAAACAATTCACTAAGAACCTACGTCAAATACAGGAATTACAAATGCTATAATGCAAATAAAACTTTACAGCAATTAGTATTTTAAGCACTGTTCTTAGCCATCAAAGATAAATCCAAACTGTAAATGAAATAAAAAGATGTTAAGAGAGGTATTGATAGGTTTAGTAAGAGACATGCCTTACTATTTGTTTTATTATTATTATTTAAAAAAATGGGAAATTATTGCTGAAAAGGGACTTGCAACATATTTTTAATAACAGTAACTTCTTTATTAACCCTGGATAAAAAAATAGATTTACTAATATTTCTAATGGGGTAAAAATAAACACATTTTGACACTTTGAAACACCCCTGTTTGAATACATGAAGCAAAATAAATTAAACTTGTTTTAAAAATGATCAGTGAGACTCAAACATTAAGATGGCGTACAGATTTCCCTACTTGTTACACTTTACCCCTACATCCAAAAAGTGTCAATCTGTGGTGATTTTAGAGTTTAAAATTATTCTCCCGATTTCTTTGGGATTTACGTTACAGTTAAGCGTAGGTTTTCTCGGTTCATCCGCTTGTACATCGCAAAATGGCTGCCTGCCTCACACTGTATACAAGTTTTAATACATTAGCTTTGTTAAATAGCCTGGATATTGCAACAACGTCAGTACTGTGGAGTGTTTGATGCTGCTGAATACACTTAGGAGGGTATGCAGATTTTCAGTTTTTGGAATGTCTCCTTCAATGTTTTTTTTTTTAATTACGTGAATACCAAGATGAACATGAAATTTATAAACTGTCTGATTACAATAATGACAAATTTATCGTATCAATTGATATTATTGATATATTGGAGGAAGATCAATATCAGTGGAACTGGATATAGAGGCAACTTTGAGAACTCAAATCAAATCAAATCAGATTTTTATTGCCGGAACATTATACAACGCATGGCAAAAGTCAAATTTTTATTTTTTTAATTACTAAAGTTTGTGTCATACACACCACAATAAATTCCAACATATAGTTTTCAAACTTACCTGCACCCATTCATTCACCAATTATTCCCACTTCCAGCGACGGAGTCCGTCAGTCTTTTAAATTGGCATTCTCCCAATTATATGCCAAAAGTTGTCAACATTATAAAATGTTTGTGACTGAATGTGTTATTGTATGTTAGTTAAGGAATAAATAACACATGCATATATTTCAGCTTAAGTACGTACACATTTTTTTTGTACTAGTAAATAAGGTGTAATTTGAAGTGTGCAAAGGTAATAGAATTTTACAACGGACTCTCGATCTACAAAATACCGAAACATTTAATGGCTTGAAATGTCGTTTACGCATACGAAGTCAAACAGTAAAACTAAGAGAGATGTAAGTTATGGAAAAAACTGAGTTTGAAAGAAAATACTTTAACAAGTTTGTTTGAAGTTTGAAAATAGCTTCTACCGTAGTTATCTTTTGTAAATGCACTGTTGGCAAATTTGAGCTTGAACTTCCTCCAGTGCAGACGTACTTTGTTTTCTCCTAATTACTTAGTTTGGAAAGGTGACTAGTTATCGTACACAATTTAAATTATTGTACACAGTTTATTATCAATTGCTGTTAGTTTTAAAAAAATAGGATTTCAGTTTTCACATGACAAATATCTTTTATAGGAAACCCGTAAAATCTATCTAATGTGTAAACTTCTCGATTCCAAGTAGCCTTGCAGTTAGTTCCTCGTAATACTTTTCCCTCAAAAAAACAGTATGGGAATGAGGAAATCACTTGTAATTTGCAGCGTTTTTGCTCACTATACCACATCTTAGCTTTTAAAATTACAGTCCATTTCAAATTATGTTATTCACTAGTGTAGAAAATTGTTTTCTGCACGAGTAATTTGTGCGCTAATCTGATGTTATTTAAAACGAATGGTGTTTGAGGTCAGAGCAGCATTGAAAATAACACTGAGTTGTGTCCGCCGGGGGCATTTGGTCACGAGAATTTTTTTTAGTAGTGGCCGCTACAAAGGAAAAATTCGAAATGCCCCAGTTTTTTGGCTCTATGATTTCTTTACCGCACAAAATACTTAGAAGTGCCAGAGAATAATAAATACAATTCCCCCGTAGCACAAGTTTTGTGTACATTGTGCACCTTATTGATTTACTTTTGCAAAATATGTTTAATGTTTTAATATTCAATTGATTAACATGCAAGGGTAATATTACTTTTATAGAGATCCTATTCCCGTTGCGAAGAAGTCATGGACACCGTCCGGGAAAAGATCTTGCTAAAGGTAATCGCTGGTATTAATAGATTAGTAATGTGATCTAACTACTGAAGGATGCAATGGATTGGCTGTCATAAATTCCTTTGGTGTTCTGTGGAGGATACCAGATCACTCTTGGATGATAAGAGATATGATTGGGTACTGGAAGATGAATCTCTACTGCTTACAAAATTTGTTCCAATTTCCAGAAATCCAGTGCTGGAAAGTTTGCATATATCAACTACAAGGGACGTGACGTGGGCCAGGTCTCATGGTCATCTCATCTGTAAGCTTGAGATTACGTGGACAATTTCAAGCTTAATTCATTCTCAAGATGTCCTGCTAAGAGACGCCTAATCATACAAATATACAAATTTTCACCTCCTCCCCCGGCAGACTAAAGAGAAATTGCGTCAGCCTACTGAGCAATTGGCTATATTCGATGCTTAGACATGTACCAACATATAATTCATTTTGTTTATGTAGAAATTAAGCTTCATGAAAAAATTTCAAGTCTACAGATGAAATTTTCATGAAAAATTTCAAATCCACAAATGAAATCTTTATCATCATAGTTTAACACAAGGTACATTTACATGTGTATTCGTTAAGTTGGGTTTTATGGCATTGTTCAAATTATAAAACCCCATCTACTAAATTAATAAAATACTAGATACTGTTGTATCTATTGTAGATACTATTGTATCTATTATTGTAGGTGGGGTTAAGTTAAAATTTTAAAAATTTATATTTATATTAAAATCTCACATAATTGGTCTCAGATTGTTTACAGACTTATTTATTTCGTAGTTATTTTCTTGCTACCATACCAATGTACCAGTCATGACGTACAAGACAAATATAAATTATTTCAGAGCCAAAGTATACAAATACCATAGAGTGATAAGGAACATACAGTAGTGTTTTCTATATAGAAATGAATCCATATGTAAAATCTTGTTTATAGGTCAGTTCGGTTTCGAGATATCGATCAGACTGACAGACAGAACTGAAATTTATCGAGCCCTTCAAGTAATAGGCTTTGCTAATGTTTAGTTATTTATCACCAATTAGTACACACCAAATCTAATACGTAACTCTGTTACTATAAGATGTTGTGGTACAATAATATTAATATGTTTGATGTAATCTGTCCAATTATGGCTTGTCAAGGACAAGATAGATATAATCGAGATAAGAATTCTGCCGAAATAATATGACAATAAGAATATTAACTAACATTATTCTCCAGCTTAGCCATATACAGCTTTATTTCGATTTCTGTCATATAGACTAATTTATTAATTTCATTTATTAAAAATAATTGAGTTTTTTAAATATTAAAACAATCCGTAAATTGTAAGAAACTTCAGCTGCAGACATAAATAACCTTGGAGTATTCGTGTGTAGTCAGAGTTTAATGTCCTGGAAGACAGGGAGAACAAAAGTGGAGGTAAAAGAACCATTACAGGTACCGTTCCCGCCGTACTCAAGCAATCCAGACCAACAATTCACATAAACGTTTTAAAACTTCAATTCAGTCCGATTGTTTGCAACAACCGGAAACGATCTTGTAAATACTGCACAGAAATATGACAGTTTTACAAATATACGAGGTACTCTGCAATAAGTATCGATTTAAAAATTAGTGTATTGGGTTGTACTTTTGATTGTATTAGTTGCAAAGAGATCAATTATGTATACGGAAAAAGTGTGATAAGTTCATTCTGTTAGAGGTGTACTGGGGATTGTTTCAGTTAGTTCTTATTTCCGACGCTAGGCTGCGCCACGTAACTTTGATTGTTACCTGAGCCTTTCACTCCGCAGATGGCAGTCTGAGCAATCAATATTTTAGAAACTCAATTTAAAGCATTTGGTGCGTTAACTCTGGTGTAATTAATGCAATCAAAGGTTGAACCTAAAATTTATGTCAGGGATTCTTATGCAGTGTGAATATTTATATCACGATAGTAATAAGTAAAAACGTTAGCCTGTATGTATACAATTATTTTCAAATAATAGAAGTTTTATGGTGGTAATTCCTGTGCCATTTCCTGTAGTAAATTCTGGAAAAGTCAACGCCATCAGCTTAATGTCCATCGTATCGGAAATACATTAATTACATCGCTTAGGCCTACTATAACTGGGGATATATTGTCATTTTTTTAAATAGAAATAAAGGATGCATACCCTTTGGGGTTATTAAAACAGTGGGGCACAAAAATGTGAACATCTACACATTATAAGCCTAATTTTCTTAGGTGGGGGATGTAAGAATAAGTACAAAATAATGAATAGAAAGAAGAATAGAGGGGAAGACACTGCTCAAACATACCCAAAAGGTGGTTGGAGTCCAGTCAAGGCGTTGTCACTTCACAGGATGCAGTGAAGCGTTTCAACCCTTTTCTTTCCCTTCTTTACTTCTTTATGTTCATTATTGTTGTATGTATTAATACCTCTCTCACCTAATGAAGAGGATGGAGTCCAAACCTCGAAACGTTGTGTTATGCCTTTTATAACCTATAACGATGGCAAATGTCCGAAATCGTGTTATTCTTTTATCGCTTCCATCGTCAATAACAAAATTTAAACAAAAAACTAATTTTCTTTTTAAATAACTAATAAGACACCATAAAAACCTAATGTTTATATACTACTGAATTCAGTAAAACTTTAAAATGACTAAGAAATATATTTATCATTACTGTTCAATTTCTTGAATAAATAAGTAGGCTATATTACTTTATGTAAAAATTACTGGTTTATTTGAAAAACTTCTAACCAAGCTTATGTATATTATTGTGTTTTATTTCAAAGTCTTTAAGTGAAATGTAAGCCTTTAACTTTGTAATGAATAAATCAATGGTGAAACCGAGTACTTATGAGCATAGCGAACCAAGGTTGACCTGTGAAGCGATCAAGGGTGTCTCCTAGTAATATATAAATAGGAGAAACGTTATAACTGATTAATCTTCACATAATACCGCTTAAATCTACAATGAAATCTTAACACTGAGTAGAATGTTATAATTTATTTCAGAAATCGTATGACTTGGTCGTTAATAACAGTTTGTGTGTCAAAGTAGCAGCACATATTCATATTGTGCAATATAGCAATAGATTAGCAGTAAACCGGTTGTCATAATAGCAATAATTGATCACACAATGCCATCATAAGGGTTATTTTCACCTTAATATTAAAAGCTTGACGCAACGTCCAGTGTCACCGTTAAAAGTAACTGTTGCATACTCGATACCTGTCTACATCTTTCACCTGCATTACTGTAATAGGAACATTCTAAAAAAAACATTCTCGAAACTTCATAAACTTTTCCATATCTCATACATACATACTATACGATATCAATATCGGCAGCCCTCTCTCAATATCCTTCCTTATATACGTTTGGTCGTATCTCACACAGTATCCAGTTGCCTGTGATACAATTCCAGTCTTTTAAAACTTATCCTTTAGGGAGGACTTTACTGACTGAATCACTAATTATGTGATGATTTGTGTCCTGCAAACGAGCAACCCTGTATTATAATTTTATTTAATTAAATTTCTTATTAAAGGTTGTTTATTATCTTTAAAATCTTTACATTTTCTGTTTATATCCTGGGAGTACGCTCATTCTTCCCGTAACAGTGTTGACACAGTTAAGTGGTAAGACTATGTATTAGATATCATCTCTAAGCACGGTGATGCAAACAAGTTTTCTACATATAATACACCTGTGGAAGGGTGGATTCGTTGTGAATGTTGGGTTTCGCTCCAGTTCACCTTCCTCCTAGTGCAGCTTCTGGAATGTGAAGATGTCACACACAGACTTGACTCCTGAATCAGGAGTCATGGTCGTCTGAAGAGATAGAAAAAAGCTGACAATGAAGTTAAAAATGAACTCATTACATCGTTTCGACATCAGAGACACCTACCCAACAAAATATATGTAGTGCAATCTAGTTGAAGAAGTATTCCCAGCGTCTCATCAGGTGCACAATTGAGTGCACTACGATGTTTTAGACATGATTTCTTAACCCGGTAGAACAAACAATTTTATTAAAAAATCCCAATATGGTGGTCATAAATATGAACTTAATCATGAACTAACTGCTACTCGACAATGATCAACGGTAGTCTATGTCTATATCTAAATAAATTAAGAAAAACTAAGAGAGAAACATTTAAAACTTATACTTTATTGTTTATTTAATCACACTTAATTGAAGTATTTTTAAATTTAGAACTTCTATCTATATTATAAATAATTCAACTAATTTGACCACAACTACACTATAAATAAACAGTTAATTATTGAATTTATTTGCTGAACAGAACTCTTCACCTAAGAATGTACCTTGTGGAACGCGGTACCACTCTATTCTGCGTTAATTGAAGTATGTTGCCACTGTACACACGTAAAAACCATTAAAAACCCGCCTCCTTCTTATTGACAATTTGCAGATTTATCCTTGTGGTTTTGAGGAATAATATAAAAACGAAAAGTATTTCAGTTAAACTAAAATTTACACTTTTGTTTTTGAATTTGTTTAAATATACTTATAAATGAACGAAACTTACATCCACAATGTGTTTCCTTTGCAAACAAACAAATTTATAGTATGATTTCAAAGATTATTTAATCTGTATGAAGGTAAACTAACATAAACCATCCAGGTTCTAGACGTCTAAAGTTTTAAGTAGTACGTTATAATTAGCTAACTGAAACAATACTAATGTTATTTTCACAAAATTTCCACAAATGTAAAATTAATATAGTTTGGCTTGTATATGATCCATTTAACATTAGTAGATTTAATTCTGTAAACCTAATTATCATATTTAGGAATGATACCATAGATACAATAGTCAAATTAAAATGACTAAATTGTTTTATTACACTATAACTGTAATTTTTAAGTTTCTATTTTTTATAATCAGTTAGTTTATTATTTATAAGCGACAATGTCTCATGCGCACTCGCAAAGCGCTCGATGTCTCCACGGAGAAAAAGAGAACGCTCATGTAGTGTTTAGTTTTAATAGTTATTGCAGATATTCAAAATTTTCCTCATTTCTCTACAGGTATTTGTAAGAATATTATTTAGAATGACACTTTCGTGCACGCTATGTTATGTTGTATGTAACAATTATTTATATATTTTGCGAATAAAAAAATCTGTTATGAACAGGATACCAATCAAATAACTCGATGTAAAAACATTTCACTTTTCCATTGAGTAGAAAATTGACATTTTAATAGTATAGTAAATGGTCATTGACTCGAACCAACGTTAATGCACAAAACCAATTTTTCAGTTGCATCTACTTTCCTGTTTTAATTTTATACTGTGTTTATAGAAATAACAAGCGAGCTATGTAACGATAAATGTACTTTATATTTTAGTTTAGTAATTACATATTTATCATTTAGAACAAAAGATAAAAAATCTTAGCCAAAGTATTTGATAGCTGCATCGATTAAATTGTATGAAAATAATTAGTTTTATCTCCCATTTATACTGTTTAGCACAGTTATCATTACATTATAACAAGTTCCCTAACACCCTATTTTCGAACAGCGTCAACACGCAGAATATAGTATAATTAATTTTAAGACATGTACTATATCAAACATATGCCTGATAAGACTGGAATTCGTTATCACGTGAGATAACGGACATGACAGCACAGAGCTTGTTTTGCAGTTGGAATTAATTCATTGCCAAGGCTCCACTATTACAAAACTTACACGAGATGTGTTTTAAAAGCTAAGAGCTAATAATACTACTAAATAATATTTCAAATATAAACTGTGAAAATGTTCTGATATGTCTCAACAGACTTCAAAAGAGCCTGTTTATACGACCTTTTTACATTATTGGTCGTATCTTTGTAAAGTTTGCTCAAATTTGATTTTATAGAATTTTATACATAGAAATATATCCTATAGGAATGTTTCTGAGACATAATGGCATCTAAACTCAACGAGTTATATTTCAGAATTAGCACAATTTTTACTATCATTGGTATGTTGTAAATCTCTTTATTTTTAATGCAATAAACGATACAAAACTACCTTAAAGCACATTATTTGTACCTTGTAGTCATTACAAGGAATGAGTATACCACACTACGTGATGCTTCACATGCTTCTTTGAGGTTGCAAGCACAATTTAAAGTTAATTTTATGCTTAAGTATGTCCTGTAGACAGATAGACATACATACATCGTATAGAAACGAAATGTATACTCAACCCCGGCAGACAAAAGAGAAATTATGCCAGCCTACTGAACATAGGGTTAAGTGGCGTTCAGTCAAAATCCTTGGTTGGACATTCACCACCATAGAATTCATTCTTGACAATGCATCATTTAAATTCTACACATTATTTTTCTGGACATATCGTGCCACATGATAAGTTCACATTTTTATTCAATGGGTTAGGTTAACTAGCAGAATTTAAATAATGAAATGTACGGTGATGTAGGAAGCGTACTACTACTCTGTAGTGCGCTGAAATAAAATTTGTTATGGACTTTTATAATTGACTTTCCTTTCTATTTTGTACTGTATCAATAAGCATCATATTGTGATAATATCCCACATGTTAAAATATTATCTGATTATGCTCAGGTTGTACATATTGATCTATTGTTCTATTTTTCTCGTTCCTATCAAGGTTATCCCTAAACTCAATTACAAAATATTAACTAACGCTCAGCCAAATGCCATGGAGCTATATTTATATTTAAAATTGCGAACTCTGCACTATATCCTGTCTCAATATTTTAGTATTATTCAATCTCGTTGATATCATGTTTAAGTAAATTCATCTGAAACCCTGGTATAAACCGCGAAGCGTCTAACAAGTCCTGAAATAACGTAGAGTTGTCCTATTTGAAAATATCTATTCAATGTCCTTCGTCCAGTCCTACTTCCCAGGATTCCATGTTTCCTCCAATAGTGACGTCAACAAAATTGAGAAGTGATGTTTCCTGACATTACTGCGGTAAGTTATAATAACTTTGTAATATTAAGAAACCCCTTATCAGCAATTTAAATAAAGATGAAAAGTTCCATCTGTGTGAGCTCACCTAATACTCAATACCGATTCCAGAATGTTTGTTATTATTGTTTTCTGCTTTTTCCTCAAAGCAACTTGTGAATCTATTAACACGACTGACAATATAAAGATTGTGTAAGGAAATTTGACTTACGACGCTTAGTTAAACCCCATTGATGGAGATTCATAGTTATAAAACACATTTTCTTCTATTTAGATATGAAGTTTCATGATCAATTTAAAGCCTATACAAGAAATGTTTCTCGAGATATGCTGCACATAGTTAAACTGCATGTGTTACTATGTGACATGCTGCACATAGTTAGACTGCATGTGTTACTATGTGACATGCTGCACATAGTTAGACTGCATGTGTTACTATGTGACATGCTAAAAATGTCACATAATTCAACTTACAGTAGTTTGTTTATACAATTATTAATACTTCGATTTTCTCGTTCTTATCATAGTTACCCATAACATCAATGTGTTCCCTAACACTGAGCCAAAAACAGGCAGCGACGAGCACCATGATCGAAACCGATATTTTTTATTTATAAATGAAGCTTCGTTCAATTAATAAATTCTAAAGGTCAGGTCGTTCTCGAGTTATCGTCCGGATAGACAGACAGACACACATAAATGAATTGTTTTTACCCTTTTAAAGTACTAAAAAGTACAGTGTCGTTTTTTTATTATTTTGTGTCGTCCATTGAAGCCTTATTTTGGGATTGGTTTTCCCTTCAACAATGAGTAATGGGATCCAGTTCAAAGAAGTTCGCCTCAGCTATAGTGCCAAGACATGTTCGACGCTTGACAGATTGCGGCATGAACGATCACTCGCGCATGCGCTCCAACGCAAACTCGTCAGACGGACCGATCAGCAGAGGAGCGAGAGGTCAGTCTACATATTCCGATCACCACGATTAGACCAACGGCACGCTGAGAACTTAACCTCACTTCTTCAGAATTGTTCGTGAGATACGGACGTATCGAATGCTTATAGCTATTGGTCATTTATTACCTTATTTACTACAGTTACCATAATTAACCTTTCGTTCATATTCTGTATTGTTTTTATATGTTGTGCCACACGAAATTAACTTAAAACTTATTATTCTTGGTATTTTGTTGCTTTACTTCCTATCTTACTAAATCTATGTTCGTGCAATACGGACCTAACCTTTAAATTGTGTATTACTGGCTGTTATTTACTTTACGTACTATCTTACTTAACCTACGTTCGTGCAATACGGACCTAACCTTTAAATTGTGTATTACTGGCTGTTCTTTACTTTACTTACTATCTTACTTAACCTATGTTCGTGCAATACGGACTTAGACTTTAAATTGGGTATTATTAGTTATCTACTTTACTTACTATCTTACTTAACCTATGTTCGTGCAATACGGACCTAACCTTTAAATTGTGTATTACTGGCTGTTCTTTACTTTACATACTATCTTACTTAAACTATGTTCGTGCAATACGGACCTAACCTTTAAATTGTGTATTACTGAATGTTCTTTACTTTACTTACTATCTTACTTAATCTTTGTTCGTGCAATAAGGGCCTAACATAGAGATTATTGCTCTAGGTATATTATTACATCTCTTACACTCTTACTTACTCTTTGTTCATACGATACCGACTAACCATTATATATTATTCTTTTAAGTGTTAATATTTCTTTTGTCCATACTATTTTACATAACTTATAGTGTGTTGCGGTTGAGATAGCTTTGATTTAGACAGAGGTTTAGGTAGTTATGCTTTTGCGTAAAATCCTTTTCGTTAATTGATGATATTAAATATCTTACACATCGGCATCATTTTATTGCAAATTCTCGATTTGTTTCATTAATTGGGAAATAATGATTTACTTAGACTAATAGTTGAACTTTATCACCACCTTGTGTGATAGCAATATATCTGAACCCAACTGACATACATAATCCATAAGAATAAAATGTACACCCCTGGATCGAATCCCTGCTTGATTTTAGGGTATGCGATACGTGTCATTCTTAACAGTAGCTGGTTGTGTTGAGAAAGGACACGTCACACCGTCTCGAGTGCATTCTTTGCTAATACTCAACTAAACATATGTTATATGTTTGTAATTTCTAAAAGAGCGATGAGGCGTTTGTGAGTGTAACAAATGTAATCTCACATTTACATCGAAAGTGAAAGTATTTTTTAATAGTATTGAAGTAGATTTTCTAAAATTGTAAACCTTCAGACAGCTCTAATTGGATTTACCAGCATCAAACACTCCACAGTACCGACGGAGGAGAAATAACCACTGGTAGGTTGTATTACAATACTGAGGTATTATACATTGCATATACATAGGAATACACACCAAGTGTCGCATAACCAAGCTTCGCTGAGGCTCAATTCTGCAGTTTATTTATTTAATAACAGATAAAATATACGGGTAAAAAATGTGTTTCAACATCTTCTGGAAAACAAAAGACAAATTATCACACCCTAATTAATGATGGGCTTCAGCCAAATTCTACGGTTTGGCATGCAACATCATATACCTTATTCTTGTGCATGTGGGAAGGAAGTTTCATACAACCAAGTGTACATCCCACTGCCTCGAGATATCCTGCCATTTAAATGTTTACGTATTATTCATTACTTTTGCAACAAAAAGGGATGTTGCATGTGTTTGTATAAGTATGTTAACATGTCACATACATGTAAAGCATAACATGTAAAAAGTCTCAGTTTGTTTAAAAATTTATTTATTCAGCCATTTTCTCGATACCTATTAAATAAATGTAAAAATATTTGGTAACGCTCATTAAATCCCATGATGTGACATAAACCATAATTGAACTCAGTAATCCTCATAAAGAAAACAAGCTTAATGGGTAATCTTGATCTATAGATCATTTCGAGTTCGAGATATAGTGCGGAGAGACATAGTGAAATAATACTTAGTCCAGTTCCTCGAGCGATAATCTTTGCTAACGCTTAGCCAATAATAATAAATAAGATATTGCAAAATACTAAATATAAAACTCTTCAAAGTTCAAGAAGTAATGCGTACCGCATTTATGTATTAGGGTAGTGAATATGCCATAAAAAATAATATACCATATTGGCCACAACGCATTTTATTTTTCTTCAACATTTTTATGTATACACATATAGTTGTATTTTATTGGTCGGTTCTAAGCGCAGTTGCCTAAAAATACATTTTAATTAAAAATAACTTTAAAAAAAACAATTTAATACCACTTTTCATGTAATAAATCTTTTGAAATTATTTAATGTAAAACTTTTTATATAAATTTAAATGAAAAGCCTATAAAATTGAACATTTATATTTATAAATTAAGAGTAATGGATGCGTAAATAGAATTTTCAATATAGAAGAATAAAACCTTATAATAAATACACAAATTTACAATATTGAATAGTTTAATATTATGCAACCAGTGTTACTTTATATCAGTATGTCCTGATATATGAAAGCCCACACTACGAAGTTGATCAAACACTTATTGAATTATGGAACTCAATGAACATTTTACACAAACCTAATTGCCAGCGTGATTGTGAAGACGCAAATAATTCTTTGAATCAGAGGGTGTATTAAACTACATTCGATAATATCACGTGAATGAATGCTGAACAGAATTCTAAGTTTATATTTAGTGCTTTTTTACTAACTCCTAGGCCTGTTAGGTCTAGGTGGATGATGGTCCAGTCTGGAACTGGATCAGTATCACCAGGTAAGTTGTCACCGCTCCAGCGATCTGTACAGACAGAACACGCTATTAGTCTACATGCTATAACATATTTTGTAGTCGTCGGGATGTTAATGTATCTGTAAGAAATAAAACTATATTGAGTATAAATAAATTTATACATGATCGTATATTGCTATCATCGAAATTACTAGAAAATTGATAGTTGTTAATAAAAATAAATCACTAACCGCTGTGAGTGTCTCGTTGTTGACTGGGAAATATCCACGGGCAGAGAATCTTGCGTTGTGGTGAGGCAACTGCAGGAGAAAGCCTTCAAGCTGGAAAACACTCAAAAAGGTAATTAGATATTTTCATAACGTTTGCACTAAAACGTTAATAAAAAAGCAACGTAGAACTTGAATCTTGTTAAGTCTTCTAACAACATTTCAATATATTATTACGATAAGACCAAGACCATTACTAAACCATACTAAATTGGTCGAGTCAGTGGTTAAATAGCTATGAGAAATTACCTGTTTTCTCAGATTTGTGTCCAAGTCTTTATTGATCAACTTGCAGATCGTCTGTCCTGTCTCATCAGCC
The DNA here is from genome assembly GCF_021130785.1 of Homalodisca vitripennis. Lineage (NCBI taxonomy): Eukaryota > Metazoa > Arthropoda > Insecta > Hemiptera > Cicadellidae > Homalodisca > Homalodisca vitripennis. The sequence goes on along the minus strand of NW_025776814.1, from coordinate 102,179 downwards.
TAGAACAACATCATATATTTAGAAACTAAAAATATGTCACATCTCCTAAATTAATATCATTGTATTGAACAAATCTTGAATAGTTCATAGACTCCAAAGAATGTGTAACGAGCCTCTTTACCTGGATGTGGAGAAGTCCTAAAGGATCCACACACAAAAAACGGTATTTCGGAAACAAGCAACTTTTATAATATTTATACCTTTTGATCTCACAGTGATTAAAACATATTCTGTTTTATGTTTGAAACAAAACATGTAAAAGTTAAGGTAGAATGTCTCAATATAATATTTACCTTGTTGGTGACGACCGTGCTTGAATTTAGCAACAGCATAACGTAGCAGATGTGAAGCAAGATCCAAGCTCCATTATTAATTATGATGAACACTTCACTAGTTTTGAGGAGCAGGAAAAAGTAGTAAGACGTGACAGTGATGTGGAGAAATGAGGAGAAGGTAACGGCCATCAGCTGATCGCAGTAGAAAACATTAGCCTGGTGTACGGCGTCACACAGCATCCAGTAGGTATTCATCAGAGTCCTCAGTTTCTTGATTTTACACTGCATAGTGGCTAAAAATCACAAAATACTCTTACATACAAAACAATTCCTCATAGCAGTTAACTAACGGGGAGAATTAATTGAGCTGTGAAACTATAAGTTACAAAACTAAACATGTAGTGAACAAATAAAAAATGTGTACCAAAACTTCATTCTATTATCCAGAACTAAAAACGTACTAAACAAATCTAATAAAATAAATTAAGGGAATACTGAAAAAGTACATTAGCTAATTTTGAAATGTAGGCTAATATTCATTATATATGATGAATCTCTATTCTTTTATTCACATTTTTTGTTGAAATTTATAAGTATATTCAACGTAACAGATGATGTCGTATTTGGTTTTTATGATAGTCGTATGGTTGTTTGTATTATTAATGGTTGCCTTTTTTTTAGAGTGTAAGTTATGTATAATTTGTCATTCTGTTATATATTATTTGTTATATAGCACACTGCGTCGAATAATCGTTATGCTTACATCTTGCATAAGAGCCGTCAATACTGGCAGGGCTTGTAACCTCCATCTCAATCTTGGCGTTGACCATTTCAAAGGACTTTGCGATACTTTGAGCCACATGTGTGAAGTGGACGAGCAGGACAGCTTGGGAGCAGTACAGCAGTGTCGCGGTGACGAAGAAAGTTGCGAATAAAATTTGATATTCGAACGTTGCCCCATTGTAACTCACACGAACCATTCGCTCAGAAAAGGTGACTGACATTAGTGCAGCAGCGTAGACTCCCAAAAACTTCACTGTGCGCTTGACTTCTGATGTCTTGTGTTGGAGATCTTGGTAGACTCTTTCCAGAGTGTCAAAGACTTTGAAGAGTCTTGGGTACTTCCATGCGGAGCTGAAGAATATGACAGCTGCCACCACTTGTAGGGAGACCATATCCAGTGTTATTATAATGGCAATGGATCTGTCCAACGAATACAGTAAAAGATCATCCAATTTGGTCATGAAATACGTGTATAGAATGATGGTGGGTAGTGATTCTTGGAGTATGACTAAGGTTATGATCCACAGGAATCCTGTATTTGAAAATGTGAGCTCTTTGATTCCTTTGAGCCTAATTTATATTAGACTGAAATCCACAAACATGACTTGTTATGAATTCAATTAATTTAGCTTTCGTTAATCCTTGTGAATCACGCGAAGAAGTTTAATTTGAAGCATTGTATTATGAAGGTAAAATATTGAACACACTGTTCCATTTAAATAGGAAACTGCGTATTAATGAAGATATAAAAATAATTACTATAGGAATTAAAAGCATCCAGAGAACCGAAAATCTACTCCTTTAATTACGCATGAAATGCAGAATATTGTGTGTATGTATGTGTGTGTGTGATTAAAAATAATCACAAGTTTATCATATACAAACACTTTATTCAGTGATTTTCATATGATTACTGTACAAATTGTTATCCTTATCTTTATTATTTTCCTGGGCGCATTTTTAGGATTGCCTTTGTTTTATTTATTAATTGATATATCTAACTCTACGTTTTCAGGTGATACTGTGTCAAAATATTGCGTACACAATTATATTCTTGAAATATTATGGCAAACAAAATTGAATTTATCGCATAAAGAAGTTGCTCCAATTTATTTTCTTTAAAGATAAATGGCCAAGAAGAGAGATTCGTGCAAACTGTTAAGAATTCATTGATTGCTATGCAGAATGAAGGAGGGAAAACTGAAAAGAAAATGTACTATTTACTTACGCAACTAAGGCAGGCTGTAAACTCGACTGGTTCAACATCATACCACCAGCTAATGTTTGGCAGACTGTCAGAACACATCTTGCACTGTTTCATCTAAGAGAAAAACAGGAAGAGAATAACGTAACATTTGCTGGCAGATGTTTAAAAATAGCGAAGAGGAAAAAGAGTGATAATATTGACGAAGTCATACAAGAATAACTACTGAAGCTACTCAAGTTGAGAGCTATTTTAAAAGGACAATTTACAAAAGGAAAATGAATTCTGGAGGGTAATCTAAGCGCAAATGAGGTTAAGGCAAAAGTTTAAATAATAGTAAAATATTGGGATTTATACCAAAAGATGCAGGATGAAACTGATTCATTAATATTGATGAAATTAAAATATATAATGAATTAAATTACAGATGTACTATTGAAGATTCGTGTCTACACCTAAAAATTAAATTAAAAGACATTTTACAAGATTACTTAGTGTCTAATACGTTTTCAAACTGTAAGCATCAAAATTCTAATCCACAATTACCTTACGTGGACCTTTACAAGATGAATTTATAAATTTCATAAAAAGCCTTGGCGTTTTCTTGAATCTTAAATCTGATAAGTTATATCCTCAAATAAAAGTTTACACATTTTTGAATGAACTTTCCACAACTACATCAAACATTGTATGACATTTCCGTACCTGAAAACTCTCTACTGCAAGATCAAACGTAATGCAAAATGTCATGCGCAGATTTAGTGCCGCTAGCTACATCTATGGGGTTGGCAAAATCTGAAAACATGCTGCTTTTCAACTCTGGATTAGTTCACAACAACCCAAACTAATGCACAAAAATCACGCTCAAATAGATTAGAATTCCAAAACATAAAGTAAAATGTTATAGGTGTGTGTCAACCAAATACAGGACAAAAAAAATAAAACTCATTGACAAAAAGTGTATGTCGATTGGTATTAAAGGATGATCAATATTAATGTAACTATATACAGAGGCAGCTTTAAGTGTTATATCATACAAGGATTTCAAGATCCTTGAGTAATCCTCGTCACATAACACTGGTGGGCCAGTTGAGTCGATTGCATTTGCCAAGTTACATCTTACTGTTAAAAAATAGTTATTGAAGTCGTCGGCTATGTCCGTATTTATTGGTAGAGTATGTAATTAGGTATTATTAGTGAACTCTGTACAATAATTAATGATATAATTACAAAAAAGTGTTAGATTAAGTCAAAGGTGTTAACAAGAACAATTTATTCAAGACAATTCATCAATATTCTTCGTGCCGCCACGAAACCTGTATAAATCTTACTGTCAACGCTTAAACCATTGAGCAAGCAATGATTATTTCCATTAGATGATAAGCATTTTCTTTTAGAGCTTCTAGCCTTCTATTACTTGGTATAATATTGAATAGCAATTGATTAGTCAATAAAGCACTTATTCCAATTATCTACACGAGTTCCGAACAAAGTAGAATATAGTAAGGTTTTCTATATCCTAGAAAAATCCAAGCAGATATTTCACAGAAAAATGAAAAGTTTTCCTGATAAATTGCTTAGATTTTGTCAAATAGTTGGAGGTCTGCCAGTGGAAAGTACTTCTTTGGCCAAAGAAATCAAAGCACTCACGTTTTCCAATACAGGATTCCTGTGGAGCATAACATTAGTCATACTTCAATAATTTCTATCCAGTATCACTCTTTACATGCATTTCATGGACAAACTAAATGATCAGTACTTGAGTTCGTTTGACAGATCCATTGACATTGTAATAACAGTGGATTTAGTCTCCCTACAAGTGGTGACGGCTGTCACATTTTTCAGCTCAGCCTGGAAGAATTCCAGACTCGCAGGCGTATTTGACACTCTGGAACGAGTCTACCAAGAACTCCAGCATAATACATCAGAAGTCAAGCGAACAGTTACACTTTTGGGAATCTACGCTGTTGCATTAATGGTAGTTTCCATTTGTTACCGAATGGTTCTTATGAACCACAGTGACGAAGCATTTTCATTAGCAATATCCATCGTCACCATTGTACTGCTATTCTGCTCCCAAGCTGCTCTGCTCGTCCACTTCACACATGTGGCTCAAAGTATCGCAAAATCCTTTGAAATAGTGAACGCCAAGATCGAGATGGAAGTCACAAGCTCTGCCAGTGTTGACGGCACCCGTACAAGATGTAAGCATAACGATTATTCACAGACAATTTTCTGATGAATAGCAGACTGCACAGAAATAAAACTTAACTAATTAGGAAAGTAATAATAATCTGAAAATAGTAATAAATAGGATAGTAATAATAATAGGAAAATTTGAAATAATCTGTTATGTACAATATATTTACTTATTTAAGACAAAATAACAGTATTTTAAGAGAGAGGAATAGAGATTTATTTTAAATTAAGTCTATCAACTGAAATATTACAATTAACTGGTGTGTGATTTCACCATTCCATGAATGTATTACTTTAGAATCAGGTTTAGTATGTGTATCAGTATGTTCCATCTAGGTTGAAACAATTTTCTAATTGATCTGAATCTTATGTGCTATTTTAATGGCCTCTCAAAATGTTTCCTAACAATGTTTAAGCAACGATAAGTCATTCTTACGCTTAAAAGAGTTATTGCTATGTAATATAATATATATATATATATATATATATATATATATATATATAATATAATATATATATATATTATATTACATAGCATATATATATATATATATATATATATAATGGATTAAGAAGCCTGATACAATCAAAATTACATACCTGTCTGTTCTAGAACGTGTATAAGGGGTAGAGAAATTGTTTTATATATTAGATTATTTTGTGATTTTTAGGCACTATGCTTTCTAAAATCAAGAAACTGAGGACTCTGATGAACACCTATTGGATGCTGTGTGACGCCGTACAACAGGCTAATGTCTTCTACTGCGATCAGCTGATGGTCGTTACCTTCTCCTCATTTCTCCACATCATTGTCACGTCTTACTACTTTTTCTTGCTCCTTAAAACTGGTAAAGCGTTTACAATGGCTTATGAGGGGGCTTGGATCTTGCTTCACATCTGCCACGTTGTTCTGTTATTAACCTCAAGTACAGATGTCACCAAAAAGGTAAATGTTACATTAAGAAAATCCCACCCTAAGGTGTGCATGGCTTTTTATCTAACAAAACTTAGAATTTATTTCAAATCCGTTACATCAAAAAAGTTTTATTACATATATTGTTTGTTTTCGGCTAGTCTACTATCCTACTGCAATCGTTCCTGATATTTTATATTGAAAGGGATTTTGGTCTCTATGCCATGAAGCTGACCAATACCCAACTCGACAAAAAATAATAGTTTTCCAAATGTCATCAAGTTTTCTCGTTACTGCACCTATCAGAGATTCCCAACAAGGAACTGTTTATAGTATAGGTTGTAGAGATAAGGTTCCCCTGTATGCTCATAAATGACTTCAGGGGTGCCAAGAGATATTTCATGATCCGTTAAAAGTCCTTGATAGCCCTCAGAAACCTCCGAGTCGGCCACCTACTTCTGGTGATAAGATGTAGCGCGAGTATGGAATTTCTTCCCGCAACTATTACTCACCACAAAAATCCTTAAGTAATATTTAAAATCCAGGTAAAGAGGCTCGTTTACACATTCTTTGGAGTCTATGAACTATTCAAGATTTGTTCAATACATTGATATTACTTTAGGAGATGTGTCAAATTTTTAATTTCCAAATATATGATATTGTTCTAGGCCGATGAGACAGGACAGACGATCTGCAAGTTGATCAATAAGGACTTGGACCCAAATTTGAGAAAACAGGTAATTTTTCATACCTATTTAACCACTGACTCGGCCAATTTAATAAGGGTTTGGTCTTATAGTCATAATTTGTTGGAATGTTACTAGAAGACTTCAAAAGTCTGAAGTCCCACGTTGGTTTTCTTATTAGCGTTTTAGGGCATATAATATGTAAAAATCATTGTGGGTATTTTCCAGCTTGAAGGGTTTCTCCTGCAGTTACCTCACCACAACGCAAGATTCTCTGCTCGTGGATTTTTCCCGCTCAACAACGAGACCCTAACAGCGGTTAGTGATTACTCGCTTCTCTATTAACATATAGGATTCTGTATCCATCTATCCATCTATCGTCTGTATAACTTTCTTTTCTAGAGTTAAATTTCATGACAAGATAAACAGACGGTTAACAAACATGTTATATCATGTAGACTGACTGTGTGTTCTGTCTGTACAGATGGCTGGAGCGGTGACAACTTACCTGGTGATACTGATCCAGTTCCAGAATGAACCATCACCCACCTAGAAAAAAGAAGCTTAAAACTTAGTACGAAAACACTGAATATATATTTAGACTTCTGTTAAGTATAAATTCACATGGTATAATTGGATTTTGTTTAGTAACACCTCTAATATATGGTTTGTACATTCACATTCACGCTGGCAACATGCAATGTATAAACTGTTCAGCGAGTTTATTGATTTAATAAAGAGTTTTATTGTTTAGGCAGCTGCATCTAATTAAATTACATAAAATACACGTATATGTGTATTCGTCAAATATGGGAGGAAAATAAAATGCGTTTTATACAATATGTTATACTAATTTTTAAAGCATAATCTTAAAAAATACATAAATTCCGAAGGATTCTTCTTGAATTATGAATGTTAGAGTGTTTGTTATTTTGGAATATCATTTTTCGCTATACGTATTTTTGGCTGAGCGCTAGCGATTGTGTTTCAACAGACGCCATTTTGTTAATATTAAAAAAAATAACATATTTTTTTTATTTTTCTATAACCTATTAAAACGTGTCTGCTTACCTACCTATACTATTTTTAGAGATCATAATTTGTTAATACAAATACAAAATGGCGGCTAGCGGCTAAACCAAGTAGATATTAGAAAAATGTTAGTCTTGAGTTTTACCTTAGAATCGCACATAAAATCTGAAAATGCACAGTCAGCCCAACTTTTTTGTTACATCATGTATATGGTAAATTGTTAATAAAATAGTTGTACGTCAAACTGTGTTCGATATATTAATAAACTTAACCCCCATTAATATTTTTCTATCTTCAGGATTTGGTGAAAGGAGTGCTTAAAAAGTTTCAACTTGTAACAAAATTTCACTTATAAATAACTAGTTCGTTGACCAGCTTGGTATACTATTTTCGTTCAGTATAAAAATTCACACCTCTTAGTGTTTTAGAATGATTATAGCATTTCCAAACATTTTTGTATTTAAAATGAGAAAAACTCTATAACTATTTCAATATTCGATAACTAGCATGAACTCTCCTGGTTGATTGACGGCGACCCTCCCGGAGTTAAGACCTACACATCCTCTGATATTCCTTATAAAAAAAGCGAGATAATCCTCATCCAAGCACTCGTAAGTGGAGAATACTCCTTCCCTTAATAACTCTATTAGCCAAACAAGAGATAATATTTCGGGAGCTATTTTTCTGAGTCATTATCACAGTCCTCTCACAGAATTAACCTTCTTGGAGGGCTCAGCTCATGTTAAAGCGCAAAAATAGTATTTCATCATTCTCGATAATGACAATTCGTAACGTTGTATTGCATCGTTATTTGTAAAACAATCTCCTGTGTTAGTTGAAAAAAGCTTCTTCTTATTTTTCAACAAATAAAACAAATATAATCTGATCTAATACTTACAATGTTAGTAAATGACGGAAGAACCATGTTCTGTATTCTAGATTCCTATTTTATTCATATTCCAAACACCAAATTTTATCACACTCAATATAAAACATACCAGGAAACTTTGTTTTTTCTATGGATTGATAATGTTGTGAATGTTTTAAATTGTAAACGCCAGCCATATTTGAATTGACTGTCGTACAGATCTGGCTAATTAACGTCACAGAGAAACTTATGCGAACAATGATTGTACTAAGTATAATTTATTTTAGAATTTCCTTTGTCAGATCTTTGTGATTCTTATGAGATTTACATGTAAATTGGATACGCATGTAATTACTATTTGGAAAAACCCGTTTTGAGATACAAATCAATGATTTATTCAACAAATTTAGGGAATTTATAAGGATATTAGATCAATGCTCATATTTTCATCTAGGTCCAGTAACGAAGTGAGTATAAATTGTTATGTTTTAAAAGTATAAAGGCCGACTTTGGAATAGAAAGCTACAATAAAAGAGGAAAATGTCTATTTGATAGCTCAAACCAATAGCTCAAAAAAGAAGAATTGCAAATTTTATTAACTTGTTCTAGAATGTACTGTCAGTACAACCATTTTGTGAAAGTTTCCAAACAGAAATTGTCATTACCGTACAGAGTATAACCAAGTACATTAATTAAATATATTTTATAGTAGTTTTATAAGGTGACAATAGATCTTTTCCGATATTGCATTCTAACCCATTATAATCAGTGTCATTGGGCCCATTATACAATAATCATACTTGTGTTTGACTGTGTTATTGGACGAAACCAATCTCTATCCAAAACCCTATGATCTCGTTGTTCCAAGATGGGATACCTTGGGGATGCAAAGAAGGATATAATTGGCACCTTCATTGGGAAGGCAGAGTATTCCTAATTTTTATGAGACAACAATGAAATGAAATAAGAATGTACACACATGCTATGTCATGGACAGAATGAGCTTGTTATAATATTATGTAATGATAGCAGTTTTAAGTAGTTCTTTTTGTAAATTTTACAATTGTTACAGATTATGTGATAGATGTTAAGGCTCTTAGTTCAGTTACTTATTATAAACGACGTTGCTTCTTTACAATGTATCATTGAGCAATTGATATAAAGCAATCGCTACAAATATACCTGTGTTTGATACAGACATATCTGACCCTGCTCCGGAGGTCATCGCAGTCAATTAAATTTAAAACCCCATGCCTCCAAGGGGAAAACACTCGGAAATTTATCCAACCAAGTAACATCTTACATCTCTAAAATAACCAAAACATTAATCCTGTAGCAAATTTTACTGAGGCATGCGCAATAATTCATACATCTTTTGACATTTAAACATAAGAAAGGAACATAAAATCCTAAATAATTCGATATGTTGAATATAGGGGTAAAATCAATGTTTACCATTCTTTTTAAGGATCAAAATTACGTCGATCTTTTAACATGGCGGCCTCAACCAAATAGGTAACGACTGTACCATATTACTCTTTCAATTCTTTAGAAAATCGTCGAAAAATGTTTACTTGAAAATACTTGAAAGAAGCTTAAATAAGAATTTACTGATTTGGCTTAAGTCAATTTAGGTTTAAACAATTTTACCCACTATTGATTTCGTCGCAATGGGTCTTTTGATAACGTTTGTGAAAAGTCTAGAATGAAGAGATACAAGTCACATTTCTAAATGTTTCTCACGCTTGCGACTGTGAGCTGCATGAGACAGTGTCGAGTCAGTTAGAGACAATTAGCATCCGAGGAATGCAATCATGTTATCTCTGAGACAGAGTGCAGTTTGTAAAGATGGCAAATGCTCTGCAAGTTAAAATAAAAGTGACACTTGGAGTCCCTCAAGGATTGATTCTTGCACCGTTTTTTGCTTATTTTATAACTAATTCAACCTTTAACGGGAAAGTGCTTCAATACACGGCTGAAACGAATATTGAGCCTTTTCGAAGAGGACTTAGAAACACTTAGGACAGTCACATCCATCACCAAAAGTCGAGAAAGAGGTACAGTTTCAGAATATAACATAGAATAACAGCTTTAGAATAAACTCCTTGAGGTTTACAGGATTTGTATGATTCCTTGCCCTTCCAAAGCTCTAGTTTGTGTGAATGTTCATAAGTTCTCATCACACCTCTCCGCCCACTATAAGTTCTAGTGTAATCTGAGTGCCTCTGATGTCGACAAGATGTAGAGATTTCATTTTAAACTTCTTCATTGCCGAATTTTTAGATGTTTAGACACTATATTCCAAGAGTCAAGTCTGTGACAGCGTTATATTCCAGGCGCTGCACTAAGAGGAGGTTGAACTTGAGGCTAAACTCAATATTCACATTGAAGCAACCCTTTCATTCATAGGTTTTTTTACGTGTAGAAATCTCCAGTTTGAGTAAACATATATTTCAATAGAGGAATTCACTGAACGGTGGGATGATGTACAAAGGGGAAACAATTTATACAAACAGTTCTGATTGGCATAAAATCTACCATCGATTCTGATGGCTCACGTGAGTGACAATCAAAGTATTAAGTGTTAACATTTCAACACATTTGTGACTGTGCAATTAAATGCACCAGGTATTATTTTTATGAAATGATTAATTATTATTATTAAACGAGAAGTTAACGAAGAGAACACGCACACACGCACATTCACATGTCACAGACACGAGACAGCTTGTTATAACATGTAATGTTGGTGACAACAGTTGAATGCGGTTGTTGTGGCAAATTTTACATCGTTACATATTATATATCAGCACATGATTCGTGTATTACAATTGCTATGGTTATGTCAGTTTATAGGGGCGTGTAGTTGTAAAAATTTGCTATTTATTTAATAAACTGACTTTTCAAAGAACTGCAATGAGTCATATTAGCAGGTCACATTATATTTAAATTCAAAAAGAAATAATTGTATAATTATATTTCATTTACAATATTTTGTATTATTCAGAAATTTAGTTAAACCTAAGTATATCGTTAATAATCAAATGATTCAGTATTTTTTTAGTTATTCTAATATGCTAATCTCGTTTATAGTACTTTTATTTCAGTTACATATCGCCAATGTAACAGATTTTAATATCTAGTTTGAGTGGTATATTAAATAACCTATTGAAGGAAACCATATTACCATATGTTAATCTCTTAGGTAAATACACAGATATTGAATCAACGTGTATCTCTCTATGTTGCTGTTGGTTTATTCCCTTGCATATGTTTGAACTCAGGGTACTCTATGAAATTTTCTCGTTAAAGATAATTTTATAAATAATACAATATATTAACATAGAGGTTTATAATCATGCCATAAGGTTCAGCGTGATTCCTTACAAGTAATGAGTACGCCATACCACGTGCCGCATAACGAGACTTCGCTGAGGCTCAATTCTACAGTTTATTTAATTAATAACACACAAAGTGGCATATGATCATAGAGGAAAGAAAGTTTATCCATCTTCTGGAAAACAGAAGATAAATTATGAGCCTCTACTTAATGATAGGTTGCAGCCAAAATTCTATGTTTGGATGTGTTGGTTAATATGTCACAAGTAAAAACTCTCAGTTTATTTACAATTTTATTTATTCATCTGTTATCTCGTTACCCATAAAATGAATGTAAAAATATTAGCTAACGCTTATTAAATCCCATGATGTGACATACACCATAATTGAACTCATAAAGTAAAGAAGCTTCGTGGATAATGTTGATCTATAGATCATTTCGATTTAGAGATATACAGCGGAGAGACATAGAGAAATCATATTTAGTCCGGTTCCTCGAGCGATAATCTTAGCTAACGCTTAGCCAATAATAATAAATAAGATATTCCAGAATACCAAAGTTCAAAAGGTAATGTGTGTCACATTTATGTATTAGGATAGGAAATGCTTTGAAAAGTGTTATACCATATTGGGCAGAATGCATTTTATTTTTCTCCAAAATGATTATGTATACACATATAGTTGTATTTTATTGGTCGGTTCTAGGCGCAGCTGACTAAAAACACATTTTGAAATCACATTTCATGTAAAGCTTATGAAACTGATGTTATATTTATACATTTAGAGTAATGCATGAGTAAATAGGGTTTTCAATATAAGAGAACGAAACATAAGAATAAATATACGTAGAACTTCACAAAATTTATTTTTAATCTTAGTTTAAGATTATGCAACCAGTGTTATTTTTATATCAGTGTATTCTGATATATGAATGCCCACATTACTAATTTGATCAAACACTTATTAAATTATGGAAATCACTGAACATTTTACACAAACCTAATTGCCAGCGTGATTGTGAAGACGCAAATAATTCTTTGAATCAGAGGGTGTTAAACTACATTCGATAATATCACGTGAATGAATTCTGAACAGAATTCTAAGTTTATATTCAGTGCTTTTGTACTAACTCCTAGGCTTCTTCTCTAGGTGGATTATGGTTCAGTATGGAACTGGATCAGTATCACCAGGTAATTTGTCACCGCTCCAGCCATCTGTACAGACAGAACACGCTGTCAGCCTACATGCTATAAATTGTTTGGTAGCAGTAAGTTTACCTTGTTACGAAATTTCACTGTAAGTACGAAAATTATATTGAGGATAAAGAAATTTATATATTATTGTTCATTGCTATGAAAGACATCACTAGAGTATCGATAGGTATTACTAAAAAGTAATCACTAACTGCTGTGACGGTCTCGTTGTTGAGCGGGAAATATCCACGAGCAGAGAATATTGCGTTGTGGTGAGGCAATTTAAACACTTCAAAGAGACCCAATTTAACATATACAAAAGTAAATGTATCATGGGGCAAAAATATTTACCTGTGGATTTTATATTTTGTATGAAACATCATTTTTGCATAAATAAAATAAGTTATATGAAGGTTGATAACCAACCATGGAATTTGGCTGAGTGTCTTTGAAGATTATCACGTAATACGTCTATTGTCTACTGAAGAATGTAAATATTAATTTTTTTATAGTACATATAGGAAATCTTGAGAATTATTTGCGCTTCTCAATGAAGCCAGTTAGGCAACACGTAGCGTAGTGTACTTCAACCCTGTAACTGATATACGTATAATATTTGGTACTGAAAATCTGAAAATTGGGAAAAATTTTGAAATTTTGTAAACAGTATAGATTCATTTTCCAATGGCCAAATCCTATCTCTTCATCATCCAAGAGATCTGGTATCCTCCATGGAACTCAGCATCTATAGAATTTGATACAGCTAATCGCCTATATCCAGATCACAATACCAATCTAATAGAACAGGCATAATCTTTGGCAAGTTCTTGTCCCCGGCGGTATCCATGACTCCTTCAAAATGGAATAGCATCTCTATAAAAGTATAAAATAATAACCCGTCACATCAAGACTATTTAAAAAAAAGTAAATCAGTAAGGCCTAAAATGTAAAACGCCTAAACTTGACGCTTTGAGAAATTTTTATTTATTTTCTCTTGTACTGGTAAGTATTTTGTAGGTTATAATAAAATACGGCCCCGAAACGAGATTATTTCGAGTTTTCCATCTGTTTCAAACTTTGCTTCTAATTGATTTCTTGTGACCAAATATCCCCGAGGGACACAACAAAAAACCTGTGTTATTTATAATACCGTTCAGACACGAAACTGCTCGTTTTAGATAATATATATGTTTAGCGCACACGTTACTTGCGCAAAAAACAATGATCTGCTTTAATCTTTAACAGAATTTGTAGTGTACTGTAATTTTAAAAGATGTGGCTTAGAGCAAAAAAGCTCTAAATGGTAAGTGTCTGCGAGAGCGATTTAGTGGAAGAAGTACTACAAAGAGCTAACTGAAGTAGCTATTTGATGAAACTGATGGAACTGTAAGTTTATACATTAGATATAATTTACGAACAAGTTATTCTGAAAAGAGTATATATACCTACTTGTGCATAATTGATGCGTAATCAAAACTAGGAGCTGTCGATCCTTCGCCGTATTTCATTACAAATTCGAGGTGTAAAGGTTTTCGTTATAGAGATAATTTAGTACCACACAGTCAAGGAATATTAACAAGAACAAATTATCATTCGTGATGTTAATTAATTGTCAATATTTAAGGCTTTTGATCCCCCCGAAGTGCATAATTTCGAATATATTGTATAACATATTGTTCATCGAATTTGAATTGGATAATTCTCCAATTAGCAGAGGTAATATTAAATCTACGAGAGCAAACATATTGCCTCCGCAAACATTCTAACAAATCACGGAGGTTTTTATTTAGATCAATTTATCTCGGAACACAACATGATTGTAAAAAATTGCAATATGATCAAGAAATTTCAGCTATTAAATGCAACAATCAACTTATTATTAATCAAAAGCGAAACAAAATAAAATTAACAACTCCATTAGTGTTTTTAATGTGAAAAATGGCGCTTAGTAAAGCCTTTAATATTATATTACTATTCGTCCAACTGAAATAAATTTGTATAGCTATGTTCATGCAATAAATTTATCAATATTTTACTATTTTTACATGTTTTACATAAGCTATCCCGTTTTTAGTTTCAACATTTTAATTAGCAAAATTTGAAATGTGTCAAAAAATTATTTCCAATTATTTAAAGCAGTTATTAATTAGGATAAATATTGTGCAAAGTTTAAACGTTATAACTTTTTTAAATTTGCCAAAAATGTGAGTATGTTTCTACAAAAAATAAGCAGACGCATTCAATGAGGGGGGGGGGAGGAGAAAGGAAGGTACTACAAAGGCCAGCCGACATCATTAGACAGTGTTGCCACGATAAGCAAATGAAATTGGCTTGCAGTCTGTCATACAGGGTTTTCGGTGATAGTAAAACAGGTCTTAATTAAACTTCAAATTGTGAGTGTTTTATTTTATACCTTAATCCATTTAAAGATATTTATATTTAAGATATATATAAATTATATATATATATATATATATATATATATATGTGTGTGTGTGTGTGTGTGTGTATTCCAGTTCTTAAAAGTATCAAGTTACCGTTAAATGAAGATTCAATTAAATAAAAATTGCATAAAACAGAAAAATAGTTACGCCGATTCCCTTTTTATCAATGGGGCGTTGCCGACGAACAGATCTCCCATGCTGACACGTATATTGGTTTCAATTGTATGTCATTATTTGTTCTTCATTAACGAAATAAACAGAATAACCAAGAACCATATTAAATATATGTTCATCGCAATACGTCGGGACGCACACTACGGTGTAATCCAGACTTACCATATGCATAGTATTATCAATGAATTATGTATTAACAATAATACAGATTAAAGGTTGTCTGTGAATCATATCTTCTCTTATTAGTTTGGAGTAAACTTTCAATCTCGGCTGTGTTAATTTTTCGATCTTAGTAATTAGTCTACAGAGCACAAATATTTCTAACGACTCTCAGCTTGTAATCTTCTCATGTTTAGTGTCAGTTGAGATATCTATAAAAAGTGATATTTTAAAATGTTAACAAACAATGTAAGTCATTAAACAGGTACACATGTTGGGACTGTGCAGTTAAGAATCCATGAAGTTGAAATTCGTATTCAAGAATTGGAACATACGAGTTTCAAGAAATTTAAATTCAATATTCGGAAAAATACGAGCATAATGAAATGTAACCAAAATTAGCCTTTCTTTCGACACAGTTGTTATTCATTTCTAGGAAACAATAACTCAATCTTCCAACAAACAGTGAATGGTAAAATTTGACAAAGCAAATCAATCTTACAATTTCACACAGAATTACGCCAGGTCTCCAACTGCTCAGAAAAAATGATAAGTCGGGGAACGTCAACAGTAAATTAGTCTTCGAGCCAAGGTGTGCTGCCGAGTCTCTCTACATCCATCATTTAACTTTTTCTCCGTCATCGCGTTCATTCACTCAACTCCGTCTATCAATCAATTAGGAGTGACGGAGGTGTTCTCTTACTTGATGGTAATTTCATACCGATGTAAACGGTATATATTCCAAAGGTTTATATTATATTCCGGTAAACTTCCATCTTTCCTACCAACACAATGACTATTAAAAATAATATGTAATAAAATTGAACCAAAATATAGAATAAATAGTATTTTGCGGGTTTTTAAGAATTTCTGAGATAATGTGTTAAAAAAAACTTGAATAATGTTTTTTCTGTTATAAGTATCGTCAACACATAAAGGAAAATTATATTTTTTCTTTTGTATTTGACTAATGTTACTTTTTAACAAACTACACAAATGATAGCTTGTTATATGCATAAGTTGGTCTGTTAAATTATGGTTTTCCTTACGTTATAACATATATCTGAAAATCTGTTGTTATTCAATTCAAGATTTCTATTGCTCTAAACGCAAACATTTTTATTGTAAATTCAAACAGAATTTCTTTATATTTTTTATAGAGGTTTTAAATTACTTCCTGATAAGATTTCTAAATATTTTTTGTTTTTCTCTAGCTTTATACGTAACAGAGTTGTGACTATAAACGGACGCTACATTGGAACGAAATGGTGAACAAGTTGGCCAATTTCTATCCAAAATCCCTGTGATCTCATTGTTCCAAGATAGGGTACCTTGCGGATGGGAAGACGGATATAACTGGCTCCTTCAATGGGAAGGCAGAATGTTTCTAATTTGTGTAAGACAACAAAGAAATGAAAGGAGAGCGTGCACACACGCAATATGACAGATAGATGATAGCTTGTTATAAACTTATAATGTTTGTGACAGAGTTTTAGCGTGGTCCTTGTTATAAATACCACTCTTTCTGTTCCACTATTATAAAGAGTAGATAAAAAGAGTGAAATAAGCGGAAACCGTTTATCTGACCATGTTAGGGCAGTTTGTTTTAATTTACGTAATGAAATTTCTTTCCAAATTTCCTAGGAATACACCTTGATTGAGGGCTGACTTTGAAAGAGCATATTGACTATGTTTGTGCCAAAGTCTGCTCAGTACTTTTTGTTCTGAGATCTTTAGCCAAATACTGCCCGATTCAGGTACCGATTAAGGCGTATTATGGACTAATTTATCCCCATCTGGCTTACGGAGTGGTCCTTTGGGGACACAGTTTCAAAGAGTGTTCACACTAAAAAAAAAAAAAAAAAAACAATTCGAATAATCGACACAATAAAATTTAGAGAGTCGTGCAGGGAAGATTTCAAGAAATTTCAGCTGTTGAATCTACCGTTGTAAACAACTTTTATTATGAGTAAATGTGCCTTGACCAAAGGCCGAAACATATACATGTATGAGACACGTGTGAGAGCAACATACCAAAATATGAGACACAGAACTGTGGTTTATGAACACCTGCCCTTGCGGGCGGATGATCATTTCCTCGACAGACTTCAGATAAAGATGCTCCAAAGCCTAAGGCCTTAATTAAAGACTCGCCTTAAACGCTTCTTGGTGTCAAATGCATTCTATAAAGCACGTGAGTTTTTTGCATTCGACTGGTTGACCGTTCAATTAGAGTAAATTGTATGTGTGAGTGTGTTTTTTTGTATGAATGTCAGAAATGATAATAGTACATGACGTTTGCCATACAATGTAAACATTGTTGCTGCAATAAAAAAGATTTAATTTGATTCGATAATATTGACATAATATGTGGTTCTTCTTATAAATTTCACAAAAGTTACGGATTATGAGGTATATGTTAGATCCTCGGTTTAGTTACTAAGGTTTAGAAAGAAGGGAACATCTGATAAGCACATTTCTAGAACTACCCCATCCTTCCAATTGTGAGCCTCGTGAGACAGTGTTATTCCTGTTACAGATAATTAGCATCTGACTAAAAGAAACTCATTTGTGTGTGTAGAAAGCAAATTAATAGTTTGATATTGAAATCATATTTTCATAATCTATATATTTTATGTAAATGTGCTTAATTTGGAAAAGTCACTCATTTGTTTTAATCATGTAAATTTATGTAAATGTTTAGATATTTTAAAAGAAAGTTTTCTCACGTTTTGTTCATGAATACATATTTATTGAAACACTTTAAAATTTACTATGATGTTTAAGTAATAAATGTTATAAAATATCAATGAAACATAACTTGTAATAAATAACTGAATATTAAAAGTAATTCATGATTGGTATTAAAGTTTTGTGTTCAATATGTCTGTTGATGATATCCATTGTTATTTAAGAATTAAATCAATATAACGAGATGCTACTATAAATAAAAATATGTGTTGGTTCATTTGAGTGTACAGTTTTGCCAATCGAACCTACTATTTAAATCCTCTCACAACAGCCCTTGCTCATAATACATTTTAATATTTCACAAACTTACAATTTAAATCCTAATCTAACCATAAAACCTTGCAACACAAATCCCTGAATCAGAGGTTTTTATTAAACAACGTCTAATTATACCATATTAATGTATGCTATAAAGAAGTCTACGTTTAAATTGAGTGTTTTTGTACTAAATTATACGCTTCTTTATTCTAGTTGGATGATGCTTCAGTCTGGAACTGGATCAGGATCACCAGGTAAGTTGTCACCGCTCCAGCCATCTGTACAGACAGAACACGCTACAACTGTGGATAGGAGAACGTTATGTTGGAGAAAATAAATTTATATAATATTCAGTATTTGTTACTACAGACATTACTACGAGAGTTTTACTAAAAAGTATTTACTAACCACTATGAGTGTTTCATTGTGGATTTGGAAACATCCAAAAGCAGAGAATCTTACGTTGTGTTGACGCCACTGCAGGAGAAAACCCTCAAGCTGAAACAGAAAACACCGATCTTAACTTTATGGGAATAACAATAAAAGGTATAAACAGGTTTTTCCATTAAGATGTTGTTTAAAAAATTTGTATAAAACTTTCCGAATGAAGGTCAGTATGGTCATGACAATAAGTAATGTAAGTAAAAAAGCGTCAAAAGTGAAATTACCAATTTTCTCAGGTTTGGGTCCAGGCCGGTGTTGATCATCCTGCAAATCATTGGTCCTGTATCGTCAGCCTAGAATAACACACTTTGAGAAATGAAGATGTTTACACATCTTTAAAACCAATTATATTTCACTCCCGTAGGATTGAAAATCCATAGACTACTAATAAACATCCTCATACAAGCGTCAGATCTCATCTAGATGTACCCGTCTTAAGATTCCTGACCTCGAATAGGATCATCAAGCATTATCAATAGGCTATGATATATTTCTTACGTTTATGAAGTTACTTACGGGCCTAGAAAGGAATCCTTATATCTTTAGCCCATCGTCTATTGAACCTTTAAACGCCTACTGTAGTGTGGAACCTTATAAGAACACTTACATTTAAAATAATTTAGATATCAGAGACACTTGTCAGGAACCACAAGTTTATTGTATTCGCTTAATTATTTGAATCTAGTTGGCATCTTGTTGTGGAAAATAACATAATTAAACATTAAATTCATTAAAAAGACAAGGATAGAAGTATTTATCCCTTAGGATTCCAAATAGACCTGGAAATAAGCAGTTTTAGGTCATGCATTTTCAGCTTAAACGGTTGTGAATTACATTCCGAGTGTTCTCAGCCAACTAAACTGTAGAGTAAATATTAATATCTAACTTGCCTTGCTGGTGACGTCAGTGCTTGAGTTTAGTAACAAAACTATATAGCAGATTAGAATCAAGATCGAAGCTCCCTCATTAATCGCAATGAACACCTTACCAGCTCTGACGTGTAGGAAAAAGAAGTAGGATTTGATAGTGATGTGAAGAAATAAAGAGAACATAACGGCCATCAGCTGATCGCAGTAGAAGTCATTAGCCTGTTGTACTGCGTCACACAGCATCCAGTAGGTGTTCATCAGAGTCCTCAGTTCCTTGATTTTAGTAGTGCCTAAACATTACAAATTAATAATCTGTAACAAAAAATAAATCTGCTTGTTCGTCGAGGACTCTCCATAAGAAGTGTCAGTCCTACAATTTTGGGTTTGATACCATCGTTTTGGTTTTCAAAATAGAATTATATTGTAATGAATTTAATTTTTATGGTTTTTTTTTAGCAGTCAGGTTCATTTAATTTATGAATATTTCTCATAGTATACGTATAATACCCATTGTTTTATTATTCATTAATCATTTAAGAATTTTGAAACAGTGAAATGCCTAAAAGGGTTTGCAGTAGGCATTATGTACATGTATACATTATTATATTATTAATATTAAACGACGGCATTAATATAACTAATGTGACAATAGATTTGTAGAAGTTTACTCCTTATAGTATGTTGTGGTGTAATTGTATTATTATTTGTAATGTAACTCTTAATATTCAATTTCGTTAAGTATTAAGCATTTTGTAATAGGAAACGTCTTACATATGTACGGTTTTTTAATGGATGCATCGAGTTTTAACATCTGCATACAGGTATTATAGAGTACATAAACAAAAGAACATCTATTTCATAATAAATCGATTTGAAGTTATTTTGAAGCTATGGTGAGTCTCACATAGAGAGTTAACGTACCCATTTGTCTTTAATTATTTCAAAATCTGTGTACAATACACCTGACATTCACTACGCTTACATGTTGTATGTGTGTCATCAACATTGACACAACTGGTGATTTCTAACTCGCTCTTGGCGTTGACCATTCTTAAGGACTTTGCAATAGTTTGGGTTACGTGTGTGAATTGGACTAAAAAAGCAGCGTGGGAGTAATACAACGTTAATATGGGGATTGAGGACATCACGTATGGAAGTGTTCGTTTGACTGATACCCATTCGTGAATAACAGTGAAAATTTTCTCAGCGGTGGTGGCTAATGTTACTGCAACAGTGCAGATTCCCAAAACCTTCAGTGTGGCCTTGATCTCTGACGTTAATTGGAAATCTTGGTAGACTTTTTCCAGAGTGTCAAATATGCTGACGAGTTTTTGGTACTTCCAGGCAGAGCTGAAGAACAGCAGCCACGACTTGCAGAGAGACTGATATTACAATTTCAGTGATCGTACAAAATCGATACGGTGACTGATAGTTCAGTCTGAACATGAAGTAGATGTATAGAGCGGTGATGGAGAGCAATATCTGCAGTACGAGTAAGGTTGAGCTCCACAGGAGTCCTGTATAAGAAAATGTTTAATGCTTTGATTTCTCCGGTCTCAGAAGTGTATTTCCACTGGGAGACATCCGAATATTCGGCAAAACCTAAGTATGTTAACAGGAAAACTTTTCATTTTTGTAAAATATTTTTAGCAGACTTCGCGAAAGCCCTAAAACACTCTACTAGGTTCACAGCTTCTGTAAGTGATTAGTGTGAAACTCTTACTGGACTAAAACTGCTATTCAATATTAGACCAAGTAATGGGTGGCAAGAAGTGCACAAAAGAAAATACATATCTCTTAATGGAATAAGTGTAATTCATTATTTACTTGATGGCCTAACATCAAAATCAATATATTTAATGGATTTGCGACGTAAAAGAGCTAACCGTTGAGTTCGGGACATTAAAGTTATGAAATAACTCTAATAAATTGAAAGTTTTATAAACGACCAATAACAGGCCTGCATACGTATTTAGAAAAATATCCGAAATATTATATTGCAATGAAAATTTATTTTGAACCGTATTTTATGGTATGATTATCAAACAAATAAACTTAGGAGCAATCTTGTAATTTCTTCCATTGCCATAAATAATGACTTACCGTAAATAATAAATTTTGTAAATTTCCAAATTAACGATTTCATATTATGACAACCGCTATCCCACTGCGCCCACACATAAGCCCTAAGAAGTAAATATACGAATACTTATTAATTACATAGATCATATAACGTAGTGTAAGATAATGTTCGTATCAACTCAAAACTGCGTAACATATACAGTTAGAGAAATTGAAAAGAAACCTAAACAAATGAAAATAAATAGTGTTTAAATGAAAATAAGGTGCCATTGTGGTTTTCAGAACATAGATTAGAATGTATTAGAATTAGTGTACATTACAAAAAGCCCACTTTCTTTAGCTGGTTTGTGGTATCTTGGTTCTGATTGTCAATTAATTTACAGTAGTTTTTACAACGAATGTATACAATTGCGATCTGTTTTATTCGGTTCGGTTCATGTTTATCAGTGTTAGTTTCATTATGTTAAAGTTTTATAAAAGTTGTTCATCGAAATTTTTTTTATTTTTCTTGGTTTATTTCAACAGTTCGAATAATTTTATATTCAATTTCAGTGTTATCTTTGTTGCCCACCTGAAAAGTAGATTAGATGAATGATCTCATATTAGTGTTATTGATTACTCAAAATAATACATATCTAGAAACATTCTGTTACATTTAAGTTTCACAAACATTGGGTAAAATTGCAATAAAAATAATTAGTTATTAGTGTAAACAGTATTAAAATATCATAATGAGTATTTTGATTGGTGAACGAAACTTCTGAGATACAAAATTGTTATGTCATGTGATGTTGCTATATTTCAATGTTATATAGCAGATGTTTATCGAATTTATGCTAAATATCTTACAATATTAATGAAGCTATATTTTTAAGATGATTCTCAAGTGTCGTATAGAACCTACTATAAACAAATATGAACTATGATAAACGAGCTAGATGGTACAGGTGGGTCATAAGATAAAAATATTTCTAGATACATTAATAATTTAATTAATCATTTTGTTAATTGTCTTGTTAACTATTACATTCTTTTGTTATTAAAAAATAAATAACTATTACAAAAGTGAAAGGCATATTCATTCTTTCTGTGGAAACAGTTTAGTTATATGCAAGGAGTTGTACTCTCCATTTCCACATTATAGTATGGTTTTAGTAAGTCTAGATCTTCGATGATAAAGTCTAAATAATGGGTTTTTTCTAAAACACTACTATTTATAGATATGCTACTAGATAGAAGAGTTTTTGAAATGTATAAAATTACTTTTTTTTCTACACAACATGTTCTTTATAAATTTTGATATGAAAAATTATACAAAATTAAAATGAAACGTTTCATTTTGATCACGAATGAACTTTAACTTGATCAAAATTGACCAAATAACTAAAATTGTGCGTTTTGAAAAAAAAATTATTAAGGACAAGCATTTTGTGAGATCATGGCGTTTACGACCTGTACATACGAATTTGTAGTTACTTGAATAATACGTACTGTTTTACTACAAGAGAGTCCTACAGCGGATTTTTTTTATTGAAAGCCCTTTGTGGCTCTTAAGAGCCGTAACAATAGTTACTCATAATATAAATTGTGGAATTAAACAGATTACACAAGCAAAAACGTAATTTATCTTGGCCTAAAATCCTCGTTCTAGGATGTTAAAAACTTGTTTAATGTATCCAAGATACTTAAAGGTGATAGATTAAGTCTTCATTAGTTAATAATCAGACCTGTCGATTGAAGGTCTGATAAAACAAACGACCTTGCGT
Source organism: Homalodisca vitripennis (assembly GCF_021130785.1). Lineage (NCBI taxonomy): Eukaryota > Metazoa > Arthropoda > Insecta > Hemiptera > Cicadellidae > Homalodisca > Homalodisca vitripennis. Next base: position 78,740 of record NW_025776814.1, on the reverse strand, counting down.
CAAAGGGCGGACTACTAGTCTTTCGGCTTAATATCCTTATTATAGAATAGATATTTAATGCATCTTTCAAACCATTAATCTTAGCGCATCATATGAAGATCTGCATACAAATAGATTAATCCTAGACATTGTTGGTTGAGCATCAGCGAAGCCTATTATTTGAGGGATTGGAAACATTCTTTTCTATTCCACTGTCTATATGTCTGCCAGTCTTCATAATATCACGAAAACAAACTGACCTATTTACTTGCGATTTTGCAATATGATACATATATAAGCAACATTGCTTTGAATGGTCCATATCACACTAAAGGATTTGCTTAAGAGTTTACGAATATTTTTTCATTGGTCTTATAAAAAAAAACATGGTGGCAAGGAGAAAATAGCGGAATCAATAAATATGTAAAGAAGCTGAGAGATATGAGATTTTAATACTTGACATTTTTATTCTGTGTGAAAATATTTTTCTGAGTGACAATATTTTATATCAGTGCACTCATGTGTTGTAGTACCTTCCCTAGCTCACCGGAACTTTTATTGTTTGAACACTGCTATGAAACCTAACTGAAATGAAAAAAAAATATGTATCATGTGGCAAGATATCTTAAAAAGGTTTTATCTGTGGGCTATACACTTTGTACATATATACGATTGAGTTATGTTATGGTGCATATCCTATGTAATTTGGCTGAGAGTCATTGAAGCATATGACTCAGTAGGCTAACACTAAGACTAAGGTTTCTCTTTTGTCTGCTAGGTGAATGTAAAGGTTTTTTTATGATTTGACAATCTGGCCATAGGTAATTCTATTGAAATCAGCTTGTTTTATATATATATATATATATATATATATATATATATATATATATATATATATATATAAATAAATAAATGTATATATATATATATATAACCTACTTAGATCTTAGTTAATATGCCTGTATATAGCTAATATGAAGGTTTTCCGGTTCACATCTCGCCAAATCATACTGCTCTTATAAAATTACACTTTTCAAATATTTCTGTAAACCAAATGTTAAGATGTATGGCATTTATTTGTTGCAGTTAATAACCTTTCTTGCATCTAAGGAATGAGTGATGAAATATGGAGGATATTAAGGAGATTCAGTATTAAATAATATAATATTTAGTTCGCTCAAAATTTAAAAAATGGTTCCAAGCAACTAAGGACCGGAGTCTATGAAATTCCTTGTTCCTGTGGCTGTATTTTACGTTGCGGATACTAACTTACAAGTTAAAAGATTACACTATTTAATTAACACATTAGGCAACATAAACGTCCTGATACAGATATCAGCAATAGAGGAATTCAGCTGCAAAATAAAACAAGTGATATATTCTAACAAAAAAGTAGTATTCACAAAAGTTCTCTCCAATTGTCAAAGTATAGTAAGAGATACCTATATAAAAAAATAACTTTAAAAAATTTTAACTTAAAAAAGAAGATTACAAATTGCCAAACATGCAACCTGTAAAAAAGTCTGTATCAATGATGGTGCCACAAATCGATCATTGGATTCTAGGGAAGGATTTATTAATACCACATTTTCTCAAACCGAACTCTGTTAAGTCAAACAGAAGTTATGACTTATTTATTATAATAGCTCACCAGGCGGCCAGTCTGGACATACAACGGTTGTTTATCCTTTCTATAGTCAGGGAGACAATAGTTGTCTGTAAAAGTTCACAATGGTCCGCTATTTTCAGTTTGCATACTTTATTTTTATGGACGCATCTATGATGTTCCATTTGCATTATTGAATGTTGAAAAGATGGATACGAGTAACTCTATAGACTTTACGCTCTAGTCTGATGTTATTCTGTGTAGGAATTTATATACATGTTTACTTACCCATTTCGTTCTGTTGACACCGTTGCAAATAAAAGGAATGCTAAATTATAACTCAGGTTTGTCTAACGCCTTAACGTTTATATAAAATAATTTTAGGTTTTATAAGGACAAAACTAAAGGAGATATACAATGTACTTAGTGACATTTTAATTCAATTTTCATACACAAGTTATTGGAAATTCAACATAGGACTCAGTTATGAGGTGGCCAGTACGAGCAATATGCCAAATTGAATATTAAGGCAACCGGAAGTTTAGTTTTTCCACTCCATCGGAAGTTTATATTTCTGATTGAAGTAGAAATCTCAAACTTAAAGTATGCTAACATTTTCTTGGTCGCTATCAAGGGAGCAAAATACATGTATGGAAAGACAAAAAGTACTTTATTTGAATAGAAGTGCTCCAATACTCGCATACACATTTACAAGTTATTTGTAAATGTGCGTAAATCGCTTAATTTATTGAACCCTAATATAGAAAGAATTTATTTACTCGTAGTTCATAAAAAACATATTAGATACGTTATACAAGGCGAGTTCATACTTTTCTTGCAATTATAGTTAATACAAGTTAATATGTTACAATACATATTATTATAAGTTAATACTGACACAATACATACAAATCTTACATTATTCATAATAAAAATGAAAGAAGTGAATTATATGTTTTTTCTTAATGATATTTTATAATAAGTTTTTACGAACGGTTTGGTTTCCTCGCTTCTTTCGTGAGGAATACCGTCTCTATAAAAGTGAAGAGTGATGAAAATCGGTACAGGAGGAAATAAATTGTAGTTTATAAAGCAACTATAATTTTAGTTATACTGAAAGTTACTCAAGAAAATAAGTACTTTGTTACTTATCAACATTTTCATGCTGTAGGTAATTTGCAGGTTAAACTAAAACACCATAACTAATAGAGCTGTATGAAATTTAGGAGTGTGTCTATTAAATTTGTGGTTTCTTACAACACATATGGAAAATATAAAAATTAACTGTAATCACCATCAGACATATTGCACTGTGCTACTAGAGTCACTGGAAACAAGCAATTTCTGTCTGTTTGTCCTCTGTTTGGTATGTTAGCAACTAACTTATTTATAGAGCGGAAATCTTCATTTCCATGGGTTAAAATCGAGTTCCATGAAGGTGCATGTCACTCCATGAGATTTCGTTTAGCAATATCGAACATTTTTTAAATCGATGTTTACGACAAAACTCCATAGTAAAACACTTTAAAAACAACACGAGTACAAACATGTGACATTTTAACACACACCATCACATAGTAATACATGTAGCCTAACCATCAGAACGAAATTTATAAACTTGAAATCTTGCATGCAACCTCAGTGATCCGTTAGACATCGCGTGGTGTACTTTTAATTTCTAGCCTGCTATAAAACATCTTTTGAAGTTTGCACTGTCCAGAGTAAATGCACGACTTGTAAGTTGAAAAGTAGAATTACTACTGGTGTATTTACGACCACAATATAAATAACTACTCTAAGACTATTCTAAGGTAAGCTGTGTTATGTACTTTGCCAAAAGTGCATTCAGTAGAAGGATAACTACGTTTTTTAAAGCTGTTTCCAAACTTGAAGCAAAGATGTTAAAGTATTTTGTTTGAGGCTCAGTTATTTTCATAACTTGTATCTTTCTTAAACCTTAAACTTATAATTTGTATCCATAAACGACATTTACGACTATGTTATTTATGACCTTAAATATTGATAAGGTAATAATGAGTAAAAATATTGAGTTATTAATGATCACTTATCACTAAACTTACTTTAAAGAATCTTAAAAGTCGTGATTATTTTAAAGACATAAATACATCATTGTTTTTATCAATTCATTAACTGACTTTCCACGGTATGAGAATTTAAATCTTAAATATTAGTTTATACAATGCGTATAGCTGGTAAACATTTAACTAACATACAATCAGATTTGTTAAATTTTAGGTTAAAGAGTGTAATACAGTCAACGTTTATGCTATTATTTGATTGAGAATTTAAATCCTAAATATTAGTTTATACAATGCGTATAGCTGGTAAACATTTAACTAACATACAATCAGATTTGTTAAATTTTAGGTTAAAGAGTGTAATACAGTCAACGTTTATGCTATTATTTGATTGAGAATTTAAATCCTAAATATTAGTTTATACAATGCGTATAGCTGGTAAAACATTTAACTAACATACAATCAGATTTGTTAAATTTTAGGTTAAAGAGTGTAATACAGTCAACGTTTATGCTATTATTTGATTGGAGTATATACAATATATTGTCAGGATTTGTGCATAGTCACTAAACCAACACTAAATCAATAAAAATTCTGATTTTTATAATATCGCTGAGTATGAATTGGATTCAATAAATCAAAAATATTTATAATAAATTTAGAGAATTATATAAGGAAGCTTTTTTGCATGTTAGTTAAATTAAAGATCCCGAAGTAATATCCTCAAACAAAATTGTGTTTCATCAATTGTCTTAATTTGCCATATACACAAACACATATCTTATATTTAGTGAGATTTTATCTCTTTCCATTGATCGCGATAGATTTTTTTTAAACATTCTGGAACAAAAAGCATTCTTTTAAAATATTAAATAACAACATTGTCTACTACAGTGAAAAACATTGCAGTGTTCATAAATGACGTGGAGAATAGTTTAATTTAATCGCATACAACTTAAAAATTTGGAGCAGGCTATAAATGAAATGTGTTGGGCCTTGTCTGTCATCAGTATGTGGAACTAAAATATGTTGTAGTTTCAGTAAAAATAAAGTCACATTCAAAGCGTCGTTTCACAAATAGGAGAACAATGTATAGATCCACTCACTAGTTGTATTACGTGTAGCGCGACCAGCAACCAGATACGTCTTGCTGACAGCAGCGAAATCCTCAATAATAGTGATTGCATTATAGACCATTCTGCCTCTCAAGCTCCATCAACTATTCGCGACAAATATATGCTTCTGCGTGTCGCATGCTGGCTAAGGTACAACTTGGTATAAAGTAAAATTTCACAATACAAACGCATTTTCAATGTAATATTGCGAGATGGTAGCTCCACATTACACTTTTCTTCAAACTGCTTATACTTTTACACTGTTAATACTGAATACATATAAAATAACGTTATGAAAATTGTTTTTAATAAGGTGATAAAAATGAATGAGTAACATTAATAAATTGTGGAAATAAATACAAACTTGTGAATCTAAATCTCGTAAAAAGTAAAAAAAAAAAAAGAAACTGTACCTGTCATGATTTAATTCAGAAAGTAAATAAATTAACTAAGAAAAATATAAACATACCATGGGCATACGATTATTACTATAATGGAAAATTGTTACATTAATATTTATCAAAGAAAAAATATAAATATTGATAAGAACTGCACATGTAATTATAAAAAGGTACATAACATAGATTCATGAATGTATTAACATTTTTCAAGCGTTTTTTTTGTTTTAGTTCAAGAATATTTTAATACAACGAATTATCAGTTTTTTTAGACAATACACCTTCATATTTATTGAAGAAAAATAGTCTAGCTGAGAATAGATTTTAATGAAAAGCAAAATATTCATGAATAAATATTATTTGTTTAAAATTTGTTATAGACAATGGATTATTTGAAAAGAAAGTATTATTTCGGTAATTTTCCATCATTATATGTTACCGAAATTGTAAACCATGACGCATATCAAAAGAAATGTTAGAAATCTTGCTGTCTTGCACTCTATAAAATATTTCTTGTAAGAAAGATGCAAAGATGCAAGGTTGTTTTAAATTTATATAAACCAATCATTCTCTTTGTAATACGTTGTAGGGAATTTGATAATGTAAGAAAATTAAAAGAAATAGAAAAAGGGTGTTTTTTGTGAGTTTGATATTGAATACGATATGGACATCAATTATTGTATTCTTAAAAATAATATATAGTAGAATTGTACTAGAATTGATTTATAAATGGAAAAAAAAATTTACAGGCGTGCTGCCGGAGTACTCGTGTGATCTGATGAAAGACAAGTAAAAGACATGTGGTCTGATCATGTGAAAGGAACTTAGAAAGCCTTTATTATTTAAAGAACGAAATTCAGGTACGTTTTGTAACGTACAGGGTGAATCCCTGTCTACAACCTTCAGTCGCAGAATAATGGTAGGTGGAATAATACTCTGGACTTCTTGTAAATATACAATTCAGTTCAACAGTTTTAAGTGATTAAAATAAAAGGCAAAGAATTGAGATTAATTGAAATTAAACGTTTGAATATCACAATTCTACTATTCTTTGAATTTCATGTATACTTTTCTTGGAAATATATATTTATTCTTAGTAAATACTCAAAGATATATATTGCCAACATACATTTACGTGGATGAAGGTGGTCAAAATAAAGTGATAATTTACAAGATGAGATTGATATAGAATAACAAAAGTCGATAATGCCTAAATAGTAATAAAGTTTCCAGAAAACATTCTTTTGTGTAGGTACGTTTTTTCTGGAGATATTGTGTGGACAGAGGAATGAAATTTTTCTAAATATTGTTACTAACAAAAATATTTACAATAAAACAAAAATCTGATAACTAATATTTGTTGATATGGGACTAATAACGAAATCATCATCAGTACATTTACCTCTGTAAGTCAGCACTACTAAATGGTTGGTCACACGGCTTGGTAAAATAACATAAAAATATAACTAACATAAATATATAAAATTTTTTATGGACCAAATAACTGAAGGACTCTAATTAAATGTATGTACTTACAAAAATAACAGTGTAAAGGTATAAGCTTAAAGTAAACCAATCGAGAATATCCTAAGAATACTAAACTGTAACAAAAGTGCACCAAAAGTGGAGTAGCTGGAGGCAATATAAAATGCTAATGACAGCCAGAGATCTTGAATCGCTGTTTGATAAGTTCTTGGCTCACAAACATTAGCATTAATTATTAAAGTGATTTAGTTTAAGTGTCAATTACAATGTTGTAATAGGTATGATAATATTTTACTTTGTTTGTTTTTTTTTTGGAGGTTAAGTGGTAGAGAGGACTTTTAAGTCCTAACTTCGCCTCTGTAAATAAAGGCATTTTTCATTTCATTTCATTTCATCTTCAGGAGATGGAAGATTTTTCTGTTCTATTCTAAATTGTAGCCCAGAATCTCCTGTTTAAAATGATACATGGTTTATTTTTTTACTGTTACGGGAAGTGTGTTAAAAAAATGCATATGTTTGACAAGTTTCAAAGTTTTACCGGTTGAGTAAGCTTTCTCAGCGTAGTGTGTACTGCGCTTCAAGGTTTGTGATGTTGCTCACTGTTATACATGTAGTAGTCAAAGAAAACAAGATTTTCTTTTTGTTTAATAAATTGGCTAACCTGCTTCAACAGAATTGTAGCCAGTAGACAGGTGATAGATGTTTGTTTTGTTTGTTTATAATGTATTGCTTTTTTACAGAGGTTATCTGTGCGTTCTCATAAGAGATACACTTCTACGTATTGTGTAATAGGCTTTTCTGTGATTACATGGAAATTTCAATTCTAAATATACATTTCATTAGACTCCATGTGTTACTATGTCACGTTTTAAAATGTCGTATGTTGTATTCATTTTGTTTGCAGATTAAGCTATTTGTGATCCTCAGGAGGGTTAATTTCTGGCTGGTTTATACCTTCAAGTTTAACTCACAGTGGTCTGGCCAAAATTATGGATGTCCAGGAGCGTCCCATTACTAACCGCAATTTCTGGGGCGCAGGGTAATTTTACAGGTTTCAGTCCACTGCGGGAGATTACTGTTGGAATTTATGGGGTTTCTAACCTAAAAGTCAAAGGTTCTTGCCAGTGTGGACATAAGGGTTTGCCACTCCCTGCCTGCTTTGACTGGAGAGGCTGGTTCAGAGCTAGCTTCTCCTTTTTACTAGGGGCCATGATTTGAGATTAGTGCCCTAAACTTTTCCTCATGAATCTCGGTAAGAGGCGGCTCCTACCCCCCACCTTATCCATCCAGAATTTCCTGTAACTCCGGAAGTAGCGCAAAGGCCCTTATAGGGCTAGATGCAATTTTCGAAGCTCTTTGTCCTAAGAGAACAACAAAAGCATTATTTGTGATTTTCTCATTGACATTTTGGTTAGGAGCATTTTTCTCGTATCTTCGCAAACACTAAGCAAATAATTTAGTTCCGATACTTTACATTACATTTGAGAAATAAAATATTTATATGAAATTTGATTTCATTTAATCTATAAAAGTGAATGGTAACGTATAATAAATAACATTGGTGTCTTAAGGACGAAAACGATGAGGTTAGGTCTTTGTTGTAAAACAATTTCCGATTAAAATTTAAATGCACTTTTTATCTTTTTATATATTCAGTTTCAAAATACGAAAAATACCACACGATAATTTCTTTCTAAAGACTTATTTTATCGTAGCTTAGCACTTAAAACCGACCGTCAGACACATAAATAACAGTTATATGGAACAAACTTATAACATGCAAATGAAAAAGTGGCTAAATGTTTGCCTTGCCAGAAAAATAGGAGGTCGAATTTGGTTGATGCTAATTCAACATCTATTGACGTGTACGTATTGTGATTAAAACATCGATCTTTAAGTTTTATTAAATTTAAAATTTGTTTTGGAAATATCACAATCCTTATTTTCCGAGGAAAGAATATATAACTCAGTGGAATACACTATGTATTGACGACGAGAAATCCATTTATCTCAGTTAGCGGAGCAAATAACAACAAATAACAACCGAGCGGCCGGGTCCAGACGTGCCTTGTTTGTACCAGCTATGTTATTTTCAGTCATCAGTCATTTTTGTACGAAAAAGAATAGTCCACAGTACTAGTAATGGTATGATTAAATAAAATCACCGTGTTAGATGTAATATTTTTAAGTTCATACCAGTTTTTTATAAGGTGTTCTACTCTATGAGTTCAGCAGTAACGAATTTATGTAATTTCACATTCATGGAAAAGATCAGAAATGGAATTACATGTGTACAGCCAGTGACCGCAAGTTTATTTTGTACCAAATAAAAGGAAAGTTCTAAAAGCCCCTGAGTATTTTAGATGTTGACACTGACAGTGAGAAGGTCACTGTTACAAAACTGACAACGAGCCAGCAGTCCTGACGCGTCCCTTTCATTTATCTAATTAAATTTCCCTCCTTTTATACCCAAACAACCTTCATCTAATGTCACTTCCTCTGCTCCAATTACAAACGGTTGAGTTATATGGCATTCCTCATATACATAATTGCAAATCATTTCTCATATAATTACACATGGCTAAATCAATTTAAACAAAGTTTAAACTATGCCAGACTTCCGGTAAGCGTGAAAGATAGGTAACTGACACGTTCCCATAAGTTTGTCATGCAAAACGTGCTTATGTGAGAAAAAGAGAACACAGTCGTTCAATGTGCCAGGACACTAACGTTGCTATCCTGACATTCAAAGATTGATTTACAAAAAATAATCACTTACGGAATTGTTAAATAAAACATACAAAACACGTTTATAGTCATAAATAATGCATTTTTATCCAAATATGAGCTATTTGCCACTCTCTATGACTAGGTTCTCGTAAAGTTAGTTTTAAATCGATAACAAAGTTTTTACGAATGAGATAAACAAGGAAGTGAAATTTACAAAAACTGCAGATATTTTAACACCACACATGAGATAAATGTTCTATTTGACCCATTTTTCATTAGTAATTCAAGTAAACAGTCAACAGTAAACAAATGAAGTTTACCGTTTAGTTTATTATCCCAAATTAAATTAATATTTTCAAGTCTTTTTTAAAAAAGTAACCAACCTATACATTAGGTTTATAATGCGAAAGAAAGTACAAGCAATCTTATTAAAATGCTTTAATGAAGTAGGTTGTTTTTTTTCTAAAATTTTTCAATGTTGGTATTAATAAAGAATTTCCATAATCTTCATATATTAAACATAACCACTGAACGGGTCCGTCTAAGTGTTAAAATCATGTTATAGATAAGTTCTTCTTAGTTTTTACCTACAAATGTAACAAAATTTTACATTAGGAATTATATTTAGTGTACCAAATGTAACAATATGAATATAATACATGATTTCCCAACCACATATACAGCGTTATAATAACGGTATCTAATCTAATTCATCAACGTGAATTTAAATATTAGATACTACAGGACTCACAAAGATAACAAGGCAAAGATAAGGCAACATTTTTGGCATATTAAATACAACAATGCGGAAGTTAATAGATTACTGGAGTTTAAGGCTGTGAAACATTATTATAAACTCCAACTTGATTTCAAAAAACGCTAGGGAAATAACTGCAGATGAAGGTAAAAATCATCCCTTTCTTCTATAACTACGATATGTGAAGAAAACTCAGTTGCTCCACCGTGCTTAGAGATCCTGTCAGAAACATCATAGTGCACTCAACTGTGTACCTTATGAGACAAAAAGAATACCACTTCATCTATTTACAAGTGTGTCTGATGTCGTAACGATGTAAACGTTTTGAGGTACGACGCCGACTTTCTTTGGATCTCTTCAGACTATCATGCCAGCAAATTCCAGGAGTCAAGTCTGAGACAGCTTTAAATACCAGACGCTGCAGAAAAAAGCAAAATTCAACATTCAAACTCAATACATGTAATGTAAGGCATAAAATAAGTGACCTTTATAATGTGAATTTAATTTATCAAGAGATAAATGTGAATCACTGAATATCTTGTTAGCATAATTATGTAGAGTTAATTATTAGCTGAGTGTTAGTAATGCCTATCACTTGAGCGGATGGAAAAAAGTTCATATCTATGTGTCTATTCCGAAAACAAAATAACCTATGGATTTTCGCATGACGTTTCATTTACTGTATAATGTTCTAATTAGTAACTATAATGTGGCACGAGATATTGCAAAAATATACAGACTCAAAATACACATATTAAAAATTGAGAGTGCCGATGGCCGAGCGGTCTGAGACGTTAGAGTCTGAGTTAGAGATAGCGCAGGTTCAAATCCTGTATGTGACTGTTGCACTTTTTATCAGTACAATCGATCTTGTACTGTATCGATTCTCCCCCTTATTCTGTTTGATAAGGTCCTCGCATAGGCCAGTCGCTCATGAGGACGGGCAGATTAAGTGTTGAAAGGGGATCGGCTTCTCCTTTTTTATTGTTTTTTGGCTAAAAGTTTATTTCCTGAAGTGATGTTATATCTTAAAAATGTTGGGGTGATTTACAAGTGGCGTGTAGAAAATGCTTTAAAATAATATGAACAATAATAATCAATCTGGACGGTACATCTGGGTGGTAATATAAAATTATTTCTAGGCACTTTAATAAATTTTTACTTATTTACAAAAAACTAACTAAATGGTCTGACCGGCCATTGGTGGTGGTTCGGAAGTCGTTTTTAAGCCGTTGGTCCCCAGGTTAAGTGTTAAATAGGGCCTTTCTCTAACTTCGCCTCGTAAAATAAGACATCTTTACTTTACTTTATTTCATAATTGTATGAAATTTTCTTCGCCATAATCTTGTTGTATTAAAAATGTGGTAGGTTGCCTTCGTTTGCCCAGTGGGAGGCGAAAGATCTTCACCTGGGTTCGTGGCGAGGAAAGTTGTATAAACTTTTCGAAATAAAACAACGGAGTCGAACTAATATATGATTTATTAAAATTGGCACACTCTTTGGATTAAATTAATAAAATAATTAGGTTTGATTAATACATAATTAAGAATTTAGAATTTGGCTTCCGAAAAGTTAAAAATATGGATAGAGAGAGAGGGAGAGGGGGGGAGAGGGCCTAAGTTAACATCTGTCGCGTTCCGCACAAGTTAGCCGACTCTCCGAGCATCACTTCAACATCGCCCGATTCTCCCGCTGCCAAGGCTCCAGACCAATCAGAGCGCGTTTCGTCTTAGGATGGTACTCTGAGAGGTGCTGCCGCCTAGGCGATTCATTTAGTAATTAACGAAGTATATGGTGCTTTTAGACTGCTCAAGGCCTGCGTACAACACAACTATTGCTGATTTCAGCGCATTCCAAACACGTGGCTGCGACAACACCGGTGTCGTCGCATCACCGCGGGCTTCAATTTAATGCATATACAGGCTGTGGCAGAACTCCTGTCCCTTTCTTCTGAAGTGGCCTTAACGCCTATATTTTCCTATATTAATCCGGATGGCACTTGATGTGTACGGCAGCATTGTTACATATTGGGGAGGTCTTACCAGTATAAAGGTGGTTAAGATAATCACTAAAGTAACAATAAGACATTTTCGTAGTATTAGGTTAAACTAATTTATTTGTTAAAATTTTGGGGCGTTAACACCGAGGTGTCACACTCCCCCCACCTTTAGATCATGCTGCCCTCAGCATTGAGTACTTGTGGAGTACCGAAGAGTCCTTATTGTGCCTCCCTTCCTAGCCAAACGTATAACTGCTACCCAGTCTACATATGATCCCTTTTTTTCTTTTTTAATTAATTGGTATGCCACAGGTAGATGCATTGAATTGATAGTGGAAAAGAAAATTTGAAAAAGCTTCAACATTACTATTTATACTAGGGACGGAATTTTGACTCGAAAATTAAATTTCGGACACCTATTCGCCACTTAGGCCTTCTCTCTTTACAACATTTACATAATATTCTCTTACTCACTATCACAACGGTCTCTCTCTTTACACTATTACCGAACTACATACATACATACATATATGTGGCTTAAAACCAAAACACACCCAAGTTAAAATATCAAAACACACAATTACAAAAGAAAAACTTAGGATCTTCACAAGAAGAAATAAAAACATGTCTTGAATAACAGAAAATAAAAGAAACTTAACGCTATAGACTACCAAGTTCTCACTATGGTCAAAGGACCAGTATCCCTTAGGCTAACGAATTCTTAAGATCTAAGATTACTAGACATTCAAACGTCTACAACCATTATGACATTACAACAAATACATTGGCATCGCAATAGCGACAATACAATATGTGATTAAAATTAAGCTAACAGGGTGACTGTCGAAAATGTTATTTTTTTTTGCCACTCTGGGTTAGTGCACTTCATGTACCCTTAAAAGAAAACCAATTATAACAAAGAAATTGTTCCAGGCACATGTATCATAATATGGAACGCTACTCCCTCATTCTTGGATAAGCCTCATGAGATTTCACTTGGGGCCGGTTGCCTCGGTCACCCCTAATTTTCAAAGTCACCCGGATTGGTCCCTTGTAAAAGATACAGTAAAATAGGAAATTCAGTAATTGTAAACTTAACACTAAATGGAGCTGCTCATCAGGCTTACATAGAAGCCGCGGAGTTCTCCTGACACAGGATTGACCTTCCGTAGCCATCAGTACAAGCAACCTCGCAGTAACCGGCAAGTCTGCTCCCTAACTCTAGAAATACTGATTGACTACGTCTAACCATTGACCCCCTTTCAACTTACATGTGACACATAAATTCCTTAAATAACAGTTACATTTTCAGTGAATACATAAAATATGAATAAACACAAGGGTTGATACCCTGCCTACTATCTTAATACGTACAATTCTGCAGACTTGGTAAAGACATCTTTTCTGTCTTGTTAATGGGGTCAGGAAAATCCCCTAGCAAGACACTCTCAACGGCTTTATTACTGGAATGTCACTTCTTTTTAAATTTAGGGAAGTTATTCGCGCTGTTTCAGGGTATCTATAGTCCGGTTGGGGAGTTGAAAGGAAAGGGTATTTAGGTTTGGGGGTGCCGGCTTTACCTTCCCATAGATACCAGTTTGACTCGAGCATTCTTGATCCTCTTAGGATATGATATTTATTTTAATAGAATGTTCAAAGAATTATAGTAACTCTGCCATTACCAGTCTGCGTTAACATACATACATAAGTCAAAACCAAGTGATCAGCATACAGAGAGCATCAACAAACACAGTAGGGGATCCCCAATCACTCTTCCACCATGTCCCTACGACTAAGAATCCAGAAGCACTCGTTCATTCTCGACACAGGTTGATCTCCGGTTTTTTTTACACACATCCCGATGAAGTTGTAAGTTTGCAACTAATTTCACACTTACTTAAAGTGTCCAGGGCCCAACTTTCCACTCCTTGTTAGATTACCGTACGGTCAGTTTGACGTCAGTTGCGGTTCGTGGGGTTGACATACTCCCACTCTGGTCTCGATCAATTTCGCTTTGATCAGTATCTGGTCTAGGAACAGTGCGTACAGCCTCCTCGAGGGTCTGGAGAGGCGACTCTGTCTGGGCGGCCTGCGGATGCTGTGTGCTATCTCCCAGGGCGGAACGGAGCACGTCGGCAACTCGCACCCTCCATATTAGCAACAGAACAACAACAGTTAACACCACAACAAGAGAACATACCACTAAACGTTGCATACTTGATAACCATGCGTCTGTGATAGTGGGACCTAAGTAATTGAACTGTACCCTCTAGGGAGTATTCTTTAAAACTTAGGGTGCCCAGCTGATCATTTAGTCCCTGCAAGACTTTCAAAGTTTCATTTACATCATGTACCAGTAAGCTGTGTTCTTCACTACTGTACATTCCATCAACTTCTAGGAAAACAATCTTTCCAAATTCACTTAAATACGAGGAGCTGCCGATAAATCGGGAAGGCACCCTGTACCCATCAGCAATCAGATCACATCTGTCTTGCTTCGGTATTTCACCCTCACCTTTCAGGGTGATCGCACTTACATTCAGGTTCGCATCACGCCCAAAAAAAATTAATATAACTCGTGTTTCTTTTTATGTGGCGTAGAGCCAGCGGGTAGGTGTTCTACTGTAATTAGAACGGGAGACTGTAAGCCAGATATCAACTTTCTACTACATAACGTTACGTGTTCTTTCATTAATAAATCTACTACACAGTTGGGTCGTTTTGTAGACGCTTAATAAGGCGTCTGACAACGGACACACCGTGAGTTTGCCAAATTTACATTCCCTTACAAAGATTTCTGGTGCATAAACCGAATAAGTCTGCCTGTCTTTACTAATCACAAGCTTTTGATCTGCCACTTCCCATTTCACCCCACTTTGCGAGTGAAGGGTCGTAAACAGGATAAACTATCACATTGAAAATTTCAAACAAATGATTATCATTTTTCAGGGGTAGCTTAATTAATACCCTCAATTGAGAATTCGTTACATATGATTGGATTGTGGCAAATTTGTAGAAATTATGCAAATTCTCTAATTTTACATCTAAAAACAATTTTACTGGGGGTGGTATTACGTTTTCCACGGAAGTCAGGACCTTCAAGAACTGATGGGGAGGCAACAGGATACTGGTCATTTTTTCCGGCAGCTAGATCCTCAATGGCCAGGTGAAGCCTGGCCATCCTCTGGACAGCTAGATTAATAGCATCTTTAACCTCCGAAAGGGCTGAGTTCAGCTTCAGGTACTGAAAAAGGGTTCTCAACTGGTTGGCATATATAAGTTCTCTGATATAATTACGGGCCATAGTTATGTGCATCAGCTCGTGATATTCTTTTATGGTAGAGATAATTTTGTTTATTGCTCTACAATGGTTGGAAATTTCCGATTGCATATTGCCTAGAACGGTTATTTGGTCTTTAGTGTTATGGGAAAGGTCATCACTTAGATTTTCTATTTCATTTATCCTACTATTGGTTAATTCCAGGTCACTATCCGTTGCAGTACCAAACAGAAATTTTAGTACCTGGCCTCCCACATCGATTAAGCCTCGTTTTTGCCGAGTACTAGATACTAAGGTAGTCAAATCATTGGTTTGGCCGACATAGTCTGCTACCAGCTGCTGCAAACCTACATACTCGTACCTGAATCCTGCTTCTAATCCTCGTACCGAAGAGTGCATGCTTACATTCCTCGCTAAGAGGTCCTGAAAGAACTCATCGTACTGACCTTTTACCTTGAATAGCAATATACTTAGGTTCTGGTTTTCCTCTTCTACTTCCGTCAAGTTGTATTGCATCACTATGGTCCAATGGCTGTCGGTGAGGAGCACATCTCCCTCCTTTTCGAAGACGACACCTCGGTGAAAACCCCAGGCAACTCCAAGCGTAAATAACATGCCAATTAGGCCTATAACAGAGGCAATGGTATTTTATACAGCAAAAATAAAGTTGACATCTCACCTAATCCCGGGCTACGTAGCGACTAAACTACCGCTTATCTATCAAAATAGATTTAGGAGTCTAACAAAATCTCCCCACCTTCCGGGTACGTGCGTATTTCTCTTTGGGCGTTGCAACCTATCGGAGGGTCCGGCGACTGCTACTGGGTTCCCCGGAACACCTGCTCGATCTTATACCTCATCACTGTCATCTTCCACCCTATCACTCGCATCTTGAGGCCTAGGGCCACGTGGATACACTGCCTGTTGGGGAGGCACGGGAGCTCTCCTCATGCAGGGCTTGATCCTGTTTACATGGACAGTCACTTCTCTTTTACGGATTTTCAATACCACGTTCAACGGGGACAGTACTTTAACTATTTTTTACGGCCCGTTCCACAATTTAGATAACTTCTTAACTCGGTGCCGACCTACACTAGGCACGTGTTAGGAAGACCATCTGCCCTTCTTCATATTTCAATTCTCGAGCCTTCTTATTGTATTGCTTCTCATAGCGGCCGCGAGCTGCTATTTTCCGTTTCTCAGCGATTTCAAACGTGTCTCTGAGCTTACTTCGCATGGTTTCTACATGATCATTGTAAAGATCATCGCTTTCGGTGATGGTCAGATCAGCCTCCATGGGCATTTCCATCTTCCGGCCAAAAACCATTTCAAATGGAGAAAACCCTGTCGACTCATGACTCTGGGAGTTGTACGCCATCGTGACGTAGGGAAGGTATTCGTCCCAGTCGGTCTGATGTCGATTCACAAAATGGCTCAGCATGCGCGCGATAGTCGAATGCACTCTCTCTAAACGGCCGTTCGACTGAGGGTGGAATCCTGTAGTTTGTATCTTACGGAAATGTAAGAACTACAGAGCTGACTAATTAGGTCAGAGGTAAAGTTCGCACCCTGGTCGGTAATAAGAGCCTTTGGTACGCCAAACTTTGTTATTACACGCTGTACGAGTGCTCGCGCGACACTTTCTGCTGTTTGATCGGGGCAACGGGATGAATTCGCAATACCGCGAGAAATGGTCCATTACACTTAAAATGTAAACGTGACGAGACTCACTGAGAGGTAGTGGTCCCACTAGGTCAGCCGCAATCACTTCAAAGGGCTCTCGGGGTTCGTTGAAGATTTTCCCTAGAGGCGCTTTAGCTTGTCCACAATTAGTCCGCTGATTACAGCTACGACACGTCCTAACGTAATCTAGCACGTCTTTGTCCATCTTTTTCCACCAAAACTTCTGTCGTACCCGTTCCAATGTTTTTGCTACTCCGGCATGTCCGGCAGTAGGCAAGTCATGATTCAAACGAATAACTTCCGGTACTAGAGATGCCGGTACTACAATCTTTTGCTTACCCGAACTCAGACGGTACAAGATTTTCTCGGGACTCTTGCGAAAACTCTTGGCCTGTCGTAAGCCTTGCACGACAAGGTCTTCTCGCTGTCGCGTCCTTAGTACATCAAGGTCGACAATGGGGAGCACATCCTTCCTCATCGCGTGTACCGCTCGGCTGAGCCCATCTGCGTTACTGTGCATTTTCCCGGCTTTGTGTTCCACGGTGAAATCAAACTCTGCTAGCCTTAACGACCACCTCATCAATCTACTGCTTTAAGGGAAAGCATCCACTTTAGAGCAGCATGATCGGTAATGACCTTGAAAGGGCGGCCTAATAGGTAGCATCTGAAATACTTGGTACTCCAGACCAAGCTAAGCAATTCACGCTCAGTGGTCGAGTAATTCTTTTCAGCCGGAAACAACGTCCTAGAACAACAGGCTACAGGGTGTTCTTCTCCATCTATCTCCTGCGATATGACGGCTCCTAAGGCAAACATACTTGCATCCGTGGCCAATACGAAAGGTTTACTAAAGTCCGGGTACACTAGCACGGGTTCCGAGATCCCCTACATTTGCTTGATTCGCCGCCACGGGGCGCGGTTGCACGGAGCGGTTGCGTTTTGTTTGGTTATAGGCTCACTAACTACGATCTCCTTACCATCCTCACTCCCCATTTCTACTGCGCCCCTTTGTTCACTAGCCGCATCACAAAGGCGTTTAGCCTCACTCAACAACTTTCGCTGGCGTCCCTCCTCCGCCTCGGTTACTACTGGGATACGTTGAATCCTGAGGTAGTTGTGCCATAAGCGGGCCTGGAGCCGCTGGCCTTCCGTATCCGTATATTCTCCCTCGTATTCGTCAATGGATACCGATAACCGATTTAGCTTAGCCTCACAGGCCTCTAATTCCCCTTCTACGTCCAAAGATGCCAAAACAGCCGGGTCTACAGGCATGTTGGCCTTGACACATTTGCTCAGCCGTTTCCGTAGGTCCTCTGCGCTACCGGTCGTAAGTTGCCCGCGGATTTTTAATTAATATTGGTTTTCCTCTTTGATCAGAAAGTAGGGATTCATATTGATGGCCGATACTAAATTCCAAAGCGAAAAAGAACAAATCAATCCACTGAACTGGCCAATTAGTGTGAAATATTTCTTCAAATTTACAAAACTAGGTATATTTTCTATGTTTTCACCAATCAAATTAAAATATGAATTTATAATTCCCAATTATAGTTGAATTAAAGACAGAAGGGTATTGAGACCCGGCAGCGATGGCCGAGGTTCGGGGCTCTTCGGGACCGGTCGGCTACAATGTTGCCAAGTTGTTCTGTCCGACTCGATCATCCACAGCGTTCACATCAACCGCTTCTAGGTAGGGGTGGTTCGCAGCGGAAACATGTGGACACCTTTATCGAAACGATAAATTAATAGCGTTCGTTGTTTTGAGAATTGTTATTTTATAAGTAATTGAATCAGAAATCAAAACCTTGTAAAGGATTTTTACTGAAATCACGAGTGTATTATTGAAAATATATACATAGGCCTAATAATAATAATATGAATATGGTACATTTTACTGTTATTAATAGTTACCTTCTAAACACAAAGGAGTATATTGAAAAGAACTAAAATTATATTCGTTAAGTAAATGCAAGTCTGCTAAGTTATAATTATTTACTCAGTCTTATCAGTCTTAGCAAATCCATTGAAATGACCACTGTGCCACGGTCAAAAATCAACTTAAAACAAATAAAGATATTGTAGTTTGAACCTGATAAAGCTCGTTTAGGATAGTATTTTTAACCAATAAAAGGTCTCCTGTTAAAACCGTTATAGGATAATAATTGTTAATTGTTGAGTCTAAACTTAAATTGCTAGAGTGACCAAAATGCAAAATTTGCGACTAGGGCGTCAATCCGACTATGATATGAAATTTCCTTCAGTGTGACTTTTATCGATCAACTTAATGTAATCTAATTACTTGACAAAAAATCTGTAAAAATATTTCGAAACTTGTTATATTTTAAATTAATTACTAAATGTTACTAACTTTAACCACAGATTTGTGATGAAGGATGTTTTTTTATAATTTTCTTATCATTCAATTTTGGAAATCAATTTGATATATAGAAAGCGTGGATTTATTTACAAAATGTAAGATTTAGTGAGTCGATTATTTTTATTTAAGTCTTATAATTTTTTTCATTTATTTTTCAATAGCGCCCATTTTATAATCGGTTAAAACCTCTTTGGAAATTACTTTTATTTCTGAGTAAATTAAATACTTAACAGTACATATACAAAAAGCCAACTCAATTTGCTGCACAGTTTAACCAGGAAATAAGTAGTGCCGTTAAAATACATTTAACAAATTTTATTAGTAACATGTAAGGTGTTATATTTACCAATCATTACAAACTATCAATCAATACGGCTTTTTACAGTTCATCGAAGTCCAACACTCTTTCTGCCACCGGAGAGAGAGGGAAAAATACCACTCACGTTACTGCCGCGTTCTTCCTCTTCA
Source organism: Homalodisca vitripennis (assembly GCF_021130785.1). Lineage (NCBI taxonomy): Eukaryota > Metazoa > Arthropoda > Insecta > Hemiptera > Cicadellidae > Homalodisca > Homalodisca vitripennis. The sequence continues at coordinate 58,824 of NW_025776814.1, read as the reverse complement.
TTGTCGCTGCTGTCACTGTCCGAATCCTCTTCACTGGAGCTGTCATTGCCGATGTTTATTACCATCTGCTCAACGGAGTCTTCCATCAACCCTTCATTTTTCCAAGCATCTAGGATTATATTCTTCGTGTGGTCTACTACCTTCTTCCAATCAGACTCTGTTACATGTTCCAACTCCTCTTTCGTCAACCGTAATATTTCAGTTATGTTAAATTTCCTGTTGCTTCTTGCAACATATTCCTTTACTTGAGCCCAGATTAATTCTATAGGATTGAAGTGACAGTGGTATGGTGGCAGACGAAGTACTCGGTGACCATGTTTCTTCGCAATTTCGTCAACTTCATATTTTGTCTGTGGTTTGTTTCTTTGAATAAGTTCTAACAATTCGGCTTTTAACATCACCTTTTCATACTGTATGTCATAATTATTTAACCACTCTATTATTTCATCCTTTCTAGAACTGCTGTTAGGTGGTTTGTCAACTACTTTTGAGTGGTACTTTGCATTGTCCATTACAATGAGCGAGGGCCTCGTTAGGTTTGGAAGTAAAGCATCTTGAAACCATTTTGAAAATACTTTGTGGTTCATCCCTTCATGATACTCGTTGGTTTTCTTTGATGTAAAAAGTAATGCACAGTTAGGAATAAATCCAGCAGAGCTGCTAGCATGCAAAACAATTATCCTCCCCCCTTTTCCAACGGGAACAGGAAAACGTACCTGCAACAGAATCATCAGTCCATCCAATTTTTTTACAGTGCCCAGAATTTACCCAAGTTTCATCAAGCCAAACTATTTCCTCAAAATTTAAATATTTTATTTCTCTAAGAAATCTGCACCTGCAAGCAATGATGTCTCCTCTTTCCATTAATATTTTACGGCTGCCAAATTTCTTGTGTTTGAAACCCAATCTCTTCAATATAATGGCAACAGATGATTTGCTTCCACGAAAAAAATCTGCTTCTGCAAGACTTACTTGTAGCTTCCTTATTGTGGGATACTCTCTTCTTACGAAGAATCCGTAGACATGGCGGCGGATGGCATCTTTTTGAAAGGCGTCCAGCTCCGTAACAGGCTTAAACCTCGAATATTTCTTATCGGGAGTGTTCAGTTTCAAGCCACTCTGTTCACTTTGTATTTTCTCCTTTCCAATTCTCACAACTGTATTTTTTCCTATCTCCAAAGCCGCAGCAGTTCTTTCGATAACTTTTTCTACTGGAAGTATCGGTCCTTTGTTAATTTTCTCTCGCTGGAAGTAGTCTCTCACTCGAAAAACCAACTCACGGGATTGGCCTCGCAATGGAACGCCTTTTTCTCCAACCTTGGTGTAAGGCACACTTATCACGCGAGTGCGGGGCCTACCGCGTTTTTTTATCACTGTTTCAGTGCACGCATATGGTACGGAATTGACAGTAATTAAATAATGTCTGCCACAAAAATGTAAAACTAGAAAGTACGTGCGTACACTTGTCTTTCAAATAAGGTTTAGTCTTGAAAAAGACTGTTTAAACACTTGACCACGAACAAACAGAAGCGCAATAACACCACACGAAACAACATACATAACCAACAACCAATGACGTAATGAAGTACGGTTTGCTACTGCGCATCACCCAGCTGATACCTACCGGATGACAGCTACAACAGAGGAGACGTGACAACGCTGCCTCCGTCGAAAAGGAAAGTGCTCGGCTGTGATTGGTGGAGCGGTAGGGCGAGCCTTCGTAAGGCAGTTCGGCTGTCTTCGGTCGAGCTCGTCCCAATACCCTTCTGTCTTTAATTCAACTATAATTATCACTGCGTTCCCTGGGAGTTCACACACCTAAATCTGGACGTTGTCGGATTTCAAGAAGAAAAGGAGAGAAACAAAATTATCAAAGTCCCATTGTGACAATAATCTAATTTAAAACCGCATATTTAAATTCCAAAAGATCATAAGTCGTTTGCAGTGTTCATTAAATATTTAAGAAAATCCCCACTTCCCTCCAAATCAGCTAACTACCTAGGTGAATTGTTTTAAGTTCGATCAATTTTTTTTCGTTATAAAAGAATTTCCCTTTTTTCATTCACAAGTATCATAGTATTATTTATCATAGTACTTAATTCCTAAGGAGATCGGAGTGATCTGGGCCCTTTGACCTGATAGCAAGAATAAGCCATTGAAACCGACTCTTTTATTTTAAAAGGAGTGTTACAATATTTATTTATTTTAATTTAATCAATTTGTTTTGTTAATCAATAAATTCAAATTATTGGCTTATTTCCACTAACGCCCAGGCATAATCCAACTCACTCATAGACCTCCTCCTTAATTTATGTGTATCGTTAATTCCACATGCAATTAAGACTAGGTTAATTTAAAAGCTTTTTATTTATTAGGTTAATGTGTTAATATATTCTACAAACACTTATTTTTCAATAAACTTATATTTTCAAACAACTGTCCCACTATTCATCACAATCACCATTACAATGCAGAGCTTTTAGTTTGGCAGCCCCTAAACAGTAATTTTTATTTATCACCAGAGGCATCACTGGCCATCAATGTTTACAGATTCGAACAATCTCGTGTGTAGCAGCACAGCAGCTCTAAGCGTCACTTTCATTCAACAACAACGGACATCTTGAAACGTAACTCTGGTAATAATTAATACAAGTTAATATGCCACCTCAAACAATGTAGATTTCGAATTAATATTTCCCCCGACCTACAAAAATAATTATAATACCATTATAGTTTTCCCTTTCTCTCTCTAACAAAACTCTTACATCAATTAATTAACACTTTATATGTTCAGTAATATTCATTCATAAATCACCGGTCCGTCACGCCATTATGGCGGGTACCTTACACTAACAGTGTACGGGGGGGGGGGGTCGGAACTCTTAGCGTGGTTAATGGCCGCCAGTAATTTCTATTAAAATTATTTCAATTACTTCAAAACTCTCTAATAAATTGAAAAACTACCTCTTTTCTCTACGGGACTCAAAAATGTTTGTAAGATGAAATTGAAGTTAAAATGAATTGCAGTTAAGTGAAATATTTTCTTCAAAAGTGTTAGATTTGAATTTCGAAAAAATTTAATAAAGGAGATTAATGCTGAATTTATTCAATCACTTACCTCGCATCTTGGTGACGTTCTTGCGGTCAGTACCACCCCTCACCTGACACCAGTTGTGGTAGGTTGCCTTCGTTTGCCCAGTGGGAGGCGAAAGATCTTCACTTGGGTTCGTGGCGAGGAAGGTTGTATAAACTTTTCAAAATTAAACAACGGAGTTGTTGTAAACTAATATATGATTTATTAAAATTGGCACACTCTTTGGATTAGATTAATAAAATAATTAGGTTTGATTAATACATAATTAAGAATTTAGAATTTGGCTTCCGAAAAGTTAAAATATGGATAGAGAGAGAGAGGGGGGGGAGGGCCTAAGTTAACGTCTGTCGCGTTTCCGCACAAGAGCCGACTCTCCGAGCATCACTTCAACATCGCCCGATCCTCCCGGTACTCTGAGAGGTGCTGCCGCCTAGGCGATTCATTTAGTAATTAACGAAGTACATGTTGCTTTTAGACTGCTCAAGGCCTGCGTACAACACAACTATTGCTGATTTCAGCGCATTCCATACACGTGGCTGCGACAACACCGGTGTCGTCGCATCACCGCGGGCTTCAATTTAATGCATATACAGGCTGTGGCAGAACTCCTGTCCCTTTCTTCTGAAGTGGCCTTAACGCCTATATTATCCTATATTAATCCGGATGGCACTTGATGTGTACGGCAGCATTGTTACATATTGGGGAGGTCTTACCAGTATAAAGGTGGTTAAGATAATCACTAAAGTAACAATAAGACAAGTAACAATTTTCGTAGTATTAGGTTTAAACTAATTTATTTGTTAAAATTTTGGGGCGTTAACACAGAGGTGTCACAAAAAAACAATTATTACAAAATTTAGAGGAATATTCATTCTTTCTGTGCAAAGCTTTATACACATGTCGTTGTGATTTTTTGTATGCGATCAGTTCTATTCTCCTCTCCCACATTATAGTATTGTTTTGGTAACTCTAGACTAGGCCTTTTGACATCTAATAATTTATGGCTTTTTCAGAAACATTTTTTTGAAAACACTAGATTTAATTGTGGAGCTTCCGAGAAAACTGTTATTAACTAAATAGAAGGATAGTTGAAATCTAAAAAAGATTTTATTATACATAAAATGTGCTTTATAAATTTGATTTACATGATCCGTTTCATTAAATTCAAACTATAAGTTGCCTTGGACCACAAATAAATTTGAATTTGATTAAAATGAACCAAATTTCAACAGTTTGCATGTTTTGGTAGGTATTTCACGTCCTTTACGTACAAACATGTGTATACCTTTAGGAATCCTACATTTTGCTACAACTGTGAACCACAGCGAACTTTATATTGAAAGCTAATTAAAGCTTTTAGTGCCGTTAAAATAGTTTCTCATACTGTAACTAGCTAAAAGAAAGCAGACTACTCAGTCAAAAAAATGTGTAATTTATCTTGGCCTAAAACACTCGTTCTAGGATTTTCAGCAACTTTTAATGTTCCTAAGATACTTTAAAGTCATAGATTGACTCTTCCTTGGTTATTAATCAGCCATGTCGATTGAAATTCTAATGAAAGCAATGACCTTGTGTCAATGGGTGGACCATCAATCTCTGCGCTCAGAACGCTTATTATAGAATGGCTTCTTAATGTCTCCTAGATTCGACATTTATCTTATAATCATTCACTTTTTCAAACTTTTAATCTTAGTTGAACACGTCCATATAAATTACTTACTCTCAAACCTTGATGGCTGAGCGTCAGCGAAGGCTATCTGTTGAGGGGCTGTAAAATTTCATTCTCTTCAATCAGTCTCTCTGCCTACTTAATCGCATATCTCGAAAACAAATGTACCCATACATTTTGCAAGATACTTCTTGTATAAGGAAAATTGAGATGAAGTGGTGAATGTGAAACACTAAAGGATTTAGCTGAGTGTTTTTTACATTGCTCTTATAGAAAATTATGATGACAACGAGAAAATAGCAGAATAATTAAACTATGTAAAAAAACTTATTACACTCATGTGAGATTTTAACTTAACGTTAGTACAACATAAGTAAAAATGCATAAGTATATTTAAATAAGAAATATAGGGAAGGATTTTATAAACACAACATTTTCTCAAACCGAACTCTATAAAAGTTATCAGTTTATTATAATAGCTCACCAGGCGGCCAGTCTGAACAAACAAGGGTTGTTTTTTCCTTTCTAGAGTCAGGGAGACACATAGTTGTCTGTAAAAGTTCACAATGGCCCTCCATTTCCAGTTTGCACATTTTACTTTTATGGGACGCATCTATGATGCTCCATTTGTGTTATTATGTAGTGAGAAGATAGATACTGATATCTGTATAGATTTTATGCATTAGAACGATGTTATTTGGTGTACTAATGTATTTAAATATTTCATAACAATTATTAAGACTATTGATTTATTTTATCACATTACTTTTCCATTGTAATGGAAAGGTGAAATTGGTTGATAGATTCATCACTTATAATTGTAAAATTGTATAAAAACCTTTTTGGGCTTAATAAACTGACATAAAAGATCACACTTTAAATAAATATTTTTTTTTAATTAAACATTAATCCCTGTACGTGTAGAGTCCAAAGTGACTATTTTATTTTTTAACGAAATTGCAAATTTTAGTGATTTGTTTCAATATTATTTATTAAATAAAATATGAACGATAAATGAATATTTAACGTTCGTTTCATAAACTTATTTTACTAGATATTCTAATAGTATAAATTATGTTTTGTTCAGTTAGGGTTAGATATACTCCATCTCACCAATCTCGTATTTGTGGTGCTTTTATCAATTTGTATACAAATCTCAATTCAAAATGTATACAAACACAATCTTTACAACTCCTAATACTGGGAAAATATCAAAAATTTGAAATTTTGTATTACATTTTTTATTACTTACACGTTTATGAACTTATAAAGCATCAATTCAGTGACATGGGTTGAGACTTTGCTTGCTTCGCATCAACGACTAGGAATTTTAAAATGCTAGGGTTAAATGCCTCAAAATTTGAATAAGGGAATTGAGAGCTGCTACCGATGTGATTAGAGTCACATCATGATATATAGATAATATGGGTGGTGTCATTACGATATATAGAAGACAGTGGATACAACTTTATCTCAAGATGGTTGGAATGTGACCTTGATTGTGAACAATGACGACGTTGTAAGCCTGATATTGTCCGTAAAAAGATATGATGACCTTTGTATCACTGACATATATAACGAAAATACTGCGATTATTTGTCAGGAAATTGACATTACATTAAAATTACAAATCAAATGAGTATAGCCTTGCTTTAAAAATACAATGTCCAGGCAAATAACTAGATCTTATCGTGTACACAAACAATTGGCGTGGTGTTTTGTCATTCAAGCCACGAGCTCTTTATACGTTTTGGTTCTCATTACAAGAATATATTAAATGGTTCTCAAAAGTAGCCATATACACTTTCCGGAAGTTCGTTTATGTACCTGATAGTCCATTTCTGTAGCGGTTAGTCTATTTCTGATAATTATGAGAAATAAATAAATTAAAAGGAAGCATCGTATACCTTCCATAAATTAATTTTCTCCTTCCTCTCTCATAATTTTTGCTATCCATTCCTTTCTGTTTACATCGATGGCAAGGAAATATTAGCACAAAATGATAAAATCAATAATTTCCAACATCTTAAAGTTTACATAGATAATTTTACGTTTTATAAAAACAAAACTAACGGACAGAGTCAATGCATTCTATGGAGTCAATGCAATGGACAGTGGCATTCTATTTAATTATTTATCTGTGTTTATGCGACACAAAGTTGTGAAGCGTACTTACTGCTCATAAACTGACAGTTCTTGGATTTACTTTTTAATTGAAACAAGTCTATCCGATTATTTTGTCTATTGAATATTGAGACAACCGAAATCTGAGTTTTTTCACTTTATATCTTAGACTGAAAGTAAACCACTTTTTATCCAATTAGCCTTTTAATTCTTACATATGTGTTTATTTTCTTGGCCAGTGGTAAAAACCAACATAACTATGTAACCCAAATATATTTTCTTTTGAACCAAAAATGTTTTAACACTCACGAGCCCAAATTAAATCCTCAAATCGTTTAATTGATCTAAATCTAATTAGGGAAGAATGAATGTACTCATAGCTTGTATAAAAAACATGTAATATATGATACAAACAGTGGGTTAAAACATTGCATTGCAATATCGTAGTTAATAAAATTTTACATGTTCACAGTTATAAGAAATTACATAGTTTATATTGTAATTCACGTACAATATACCAAAGTGTATAAGCGATAAGCTAAACGATACATTGAATTGTAACACAGGCAACTGGAAACTGTGTAAAGTATGACCTACGTATATAAGGAAGGATATTGAGAGAGGCCGCCGATATTTATGTCCCCTTGTATGTATGTATGAGATACGGAAAAGTTACGATGTTTTAGAATTTTGCTATTACAGTACTGCAGGTGAAGGATTTAGACAGGTATTAAATATACATCAATTAGTTTTAACGATAATAATGGTTTGTTGCAATTAAGCTGTGATATAAGAAAGCTCCTCTTATTAGGATATTGTGTAATCAGCTATTACTGATTTCACGAAGAGTTCCCAGATTATATAGGCCTATCGTTAATATTTACGGATTGACTAATGATTATTACGTAATCACAGTTCGTTTATGAGTTCACAGATTAACATTTACGGATTAGCACGCAATCTGCGGTTAACCTAAACACAAAATGTGATCTCTGAATGATTAATGTTAATCGTGATATCGTAGCATATTCATGTAGTTAGCATAAAGAAATTAGAAAGTTATCACGTGTATTGACCATTTTTTATATCACTAAGAGACAACCCTGATCACTTTACAGGTCAACTTCGACTCGCTATGTTCGTTTATTCCTTGGCTACGCCATTTAATTGTGTGTCAACGTAAAACATGGTAGAAACTGTGCTCGTATTTTAAAGTGTAATCAACGACTGAGACTTGAGATCGTGGATTAAAATTTTGTTTAGACATTATAGAAACTAACCACAACAATGAATATGTGTGTGTACTTCAAGTAAATATGCATTTACAGATTTTTTTAATATGCAGTTTAGGTCCGGTATTTTCCCAGAAAAAGGAACTTTTCCTTGTCTGACCTTTAAACAAGATCTAATCTCCTTCACTGCCAAAGGACTACAAACCGATAAGTATTCTCCCTGGCCTCTCTAAAGGACTAGAGAGGATAGTGCACTATCAAATAAGTTAACTTCTACTGTCCTACAATATTCTCAATATGTATACAGGGTGGAAAAAAAAAGTATGGAAACGCTTTCACTAATTTTGTATGGCTTCACTTATACAAATTAAATTTTGTACATCACCACTTGTATTAAGAACCTAGTTTTTGAGACCAGTGGGGACATTTTATCTTTTCGAGCACGCACTGTTGGCAAAACGTTATTTGTCAACATATTGAAATAAATTTCGCCTGTCAGATTTCCATCTATCACAAAGGGTCCTACAATGTTATTGTTTATTATTCCAGCCCACATATTCACTTTCTGAGGCCTTTGTGTGTGGCCTTCTATCATCCAGTGTGGATTATGGTCGGCCCAGTAACGGCAATTAGGCCTATTAACTTGTCCATTAACAAAGAATGTAGCTTCATCTGAAAACATATATCGAACTTAAAAAATTTTGAATTTCGTCACACTTTCTCATCATTATTTCGCAAAATTCAGTCCTTCGATCAAAATCATCCTCTGCAAGTTCTTGGGTTAGGGTTACTTTAAAAGGGTGATACTTGTTTTTGTGTAAAACATTCAACACTGAGGTATGGCTCATATCAAGATCTTCTGGCCGAGGTGCTGGGATTTTCAACAAATGTTTGGAGTACATCCAAAGATTTTTGTTCATTTGTTGCCGATTTAGGCCTGCCACTTCTTTCGCGATCTTTGACTGTTCTAGTTTCTTCAAATCTTTTTACTGTCTTAAACACTGTTGACTTACTAATTGGGGGTCTATCAAGAAAAGTGTCATTAAACAAATGCGCTGTTTCTTCATAGGGAAGAACTAGATATCCATACCCACGCGTCATAAGCAGCGTGATTCTCTCAAACTCACTAAGTGACATTGCTTTTAAAACTAGTAGAATAAAATGTAAACACTTAAGTAAAAAAATGTATAACTATCGCAGTACCTTCCAGTGAAGACTTTCAACTTTATCTTACGTGGACGAAATTATAACGTAGACTAAAAACCAAGCTCATATTAAAAATACAAAACTGTGGAGTTTTGCTGTGACAGTACTGTTTGTATTGTCTAAAACCAGTTTACGTTTGTCTCAGATAAAAGGGCTGGAGGGACTGAACCTTGACCTCATGTTGATGGTGGAAGGAGTTACGGTGGTATTGTTGGAATACTCTCAGTTTCTTGAATACAAGACAGGGAAAACCCCTATTTACTGTTATCCAACAAATTTAGAGGTAAAAAAAATAATTTTTTGTTGGAAACTGTTTTTCAAATTTACATAACCGACATAAAAAACATACTACTAAAAGTAAATTAGTTACTTCACAAGACAAAATTACTAAATTTTCTTACTGAAATTCATACGGCCCGTACTCTGGATAGGGTCAACCTTTTTAAGTGCGGTTTGCGGTAATGAGTTTCTCTTTACTAGACCTTTAATTTGATACCAAACTTGGCCTATGCTTACATTTAAGATTTTCGTCCGACTCCTCACGGGCCGTCCCCCTGAAAAGATAAAATGTCCCCACTGGTCTCAAAAACTAGGTTCTTAATACAAGTGGTGATGTACAAAATTTAATTTGTATAAGTGAAGCCATTCAAAATTAGTGAAAGCGTTTCCATACTTTTTTCCACCCTGTATATCAATCTAGCGTCGTTATGACAGCACAAAGGCTGCACTGCTGCGGATAACTGACGATATTCGGCTTAACATGGATCAAAGGCAGTGCAATATTTTGGTTTATTTTAACGGATCATTTAAATTATCATTATAATCAATTATAATTGTTTAAAAATCTAACCTAGCTAATTAACTACTATTTAACTCAATAATTTGCAAAGTATTGTTTACTACTACGTGAGTTTCCAGTAGTACTCACGTATACTAGCAAATATTTTGATGCAGGTTATGTATTTTACCAATAGTGCATTCAATATAAGGATATCTACAATTGAAGCTGTTTTGAAACTTGAAGCAAAGTTATCAAAGTATTTTCTAAGAAACTTTGAATTTGTATCACCAAATAACATTTTAAGACATTACATTTTTTTAGTTTTTACACTTAATCTGTTATAAAATATTCATTGAACATCCGATTTTGCACACTAAAGCCAACTTATTACTTTAGTTCTCAATAAAATAGCCTGAACAGATTGTAAAACTAGTATATATTTGTATACAAACAAATACACCAATGTTGCTACTGATCATTGTTACAAATACATCAAAGTTGTTTGACTACGTTCAACTGTATGAGAATATTAATGAAAAATTTTAATTTCCCATTGAATATAGTTGATAAAAATTTAACAAACATGACATTAAAACAGTTTTATCAATTTTTATTTAAATAGTATTACAGTTAAAGTTTACGCAGAAATGTAAATATATTTTGAGGGTTTGTGCTTTGTCACAAAAATAATGAATATTAATTTTTCAACAAATCCTAACTGTAAAAATTGGGTTCTATAAATATATAATATTTGCAATAACATGCCTTAAATGTATAATAAATGGCGAGATAGAAATAAGTAAGGAAGTTTTTTTTCTCTTAATTCGCTTTTATTGATCCCAAAGTAATCTCTTAAAACTAACTTTAGTTTTATCGGTCATCGTTTCTAATTGTTTAACATTTTAGAGCTTTGCCATACATACAAGAAAAAATCACATATTGGTGGAGTTTTAACTCTTTACAATAATAGTGATAGATTTATTAAAATAAGTCTGGAACAAAAAGTATCCGTTAAGCATTTTAAATATCACAGCACTGTCTACTACCTTGTAAAAAGTTTTAGTGTTCAAATATTATATACATAACATTTTAATTGTATCGCACACCTGTTAAAAACGTACAGCAGGCTTTAAATGGAATATGTTACGCCCTGCCTAAGCTATACGTTTGTTCGACAACGCTGATGAATTCTAATTTAAATATTTCGTACTTGTTAAAGTGCCTGGTTACAAGTAACAATAAAGTTAAACTGAAACCGTCGTTTTGAAAATAAGACAATGATGTATGGATCCGCTACGAATTCCTATTCAGTGGAGCGATACGCTTTGCTGACTCAGCAGTGAAGACCTCAATAATAGTGATTGGCCTGTAGACCAATCTGCCCCTCTACCTCTATGAACCATTTCAGAGAACAATTTATGGATCCGCTACAAGTCTTATTCAGTGGAGCGCGGCCAACGACCCGATACGCTTTGCTGACTCAGCAGTGAAGACCTCAATAATAGTGATTGGCCTGTAGACCAATCTGCCCCTCTACCTCTATGAACCATTTCAGAGAACAATTTATGGATCCGCTACCAAGTCTTATTCAGTGGAGCGCGGCCAACGACCCGATACGCTTTGCTGACTCAGCAGTGAAGACCTCAATAATAGTGATTGGCGTGTAGACCAATCTGCCCCTCTACCTCTATGAAACATTTCAGAGAAACAATGTATAGATCCGCTACCCAGTCTTATTTAGTGGAGCGCGGCCAACGACCCGATACGCTTTGCAGACTCAGCAGTGAAGAACTCAATAATAGTGATTGGCGTGTAGACCAATCTGCCCCTCTACCTCTATGAAACATTTCAGAGAACAATGTATAGATCCGCTACCCAGTCTTATTTAGTGGAGCGCGGCCAACGACCCGATACGCTTTGCAGACTCAGCAGTGAAGACCTCAATAATAGTGATTGGCGTGTAGACCAATCTGCCCCTCTACCTCTATGAAACATTTCAGAGAACAATGTATAGATCCGCTACCCAGTCTTATTTAGTGGAGCGCGGCCAACGACCCGATACGCTTTGCAGACTCAGCAGTGAAGAACTCAATAATAGTGATTGGCGTGTAGACCAATCTGCCCCTCTACCTCTATGAACCATTTCAGAGAACAATTTATGGATCCGCTACCAAGTCTTATTCAGTGGAGCGCGGCCAACGACCCGATACGCTTTGCTGACTCAGCAGTGAAGACCTCAATAATAGTGATTGGCGTGTAGACCAATCTGCCCCTCTACCTCTATGAAACATTTCAGAGAACAATGTATAGGATCCGCTACCCAGTCTTATTTAGTGGAGCGCGGCCAACGACCCGATACGCTTTGCAGACTCAGCAGTGAAGAACTCAATAATAGTGATTGGCGTGTAGACCAATCTGCCCCTCTACCTCTATGAAACATTTCAGAGAGAACAATGTATAGATCCGCTACCCAGTCTTATTTAGTGGAGCGCGGCCAACGACCCGATACGCTTTGCAGACTCAGCAGTGAAGACCTCAATAATAGTGATTGGCGTGTAGACCATTCTGCCCCTCTATCCCCAATCAAACATTTCAGAGAACGATGTATAGATCCGCTACAATGTTACTCTTGATCTCTATAAACTTACAGTATCTGCAAGTGTTGGTTATGCTGAATATTCTTATTCAATTAATCCAAATGTCGCAAACAAAATACATGGTTTTTATATTAGTAAATAATAAAAACGAGCAATGGTTACCAGGTTACTCCTTCGAACTGATGAGAGTAGTGTAAAAACAACATATAACGCCTTTTTAAGATAAAAAAACTAAATTTCTGTATGCTAATGTGATAAGTAAAACTTAAGTCCCCGTCAAAAATATCCACCCACAAAATAGGTGTGGGTTATCAAGATACCGAATTGAGATAAGCTGAAATTACATTTTAAACTATCATTACTTTGACTTAGATTTCTCGATAAAAACGTCATTATTCTCCTTGAGTAATAAAACGAATATATTACTAACGTATTATCAATGTATTCCAAAGTTTTGAAAAAAGAACAAGGTCCAATATTGAACCTTGGGAAGTAACAGAAAAATATTCTCTAAAACCTCTTTGAGAATATGCACTCTCGTTGGTAGTATTAACTTATAAGAAATTATTTAAGCCAAAAATGAGCAAACGTCGTCTCAAACACAAGAATATATTTGTCTATTAATATCACAAACGCCTGATACAATCTATAAAGATTTGAATGGGTATTTTCATTAAAAAATAAAAATAAAGAGACTCAAAATAAAGCACACTACTGATATTATTCGTACAGTGAATTATGTTTACCTAGCTAGAGACTCAAAAGGAAAAAAAATATCACAACTTGTAGCAAGGTTGTTACTGTTACATTCCATGTCACTCATTTTGCAGGAATTTAATTAGAAGGAAATGATTCAAATACACAATGAAAAACTATATTAAAATTATATGATAGTAGTGTTTCAATATATTATGTAATTGCAACATTTATAATAGCCGTTAACTTGCATGCAATGTAGTACGAATACTCTCATAAAGAGCAATACGATCTACATGTGGAATTCTAAGTGAACACAGATTCACAGTTAAAATACGTTTAAAGTAAACCCAGTTCAAGTCGATAAGAAAGTTTTATTAGATGGAAACAAACGGCAGAACCCACTTTGACAGCTCTTTTCATTATTACAATTTGTTTTTCAAACTTCTGTCTGGCGACTATAAATCAATCAATGTTCTGTAACTGAATGTTCAGATAAACATTCGGTTCTGTCAGAGATGTAATGTAAAATGCTTGTCAGCTGCAGAGCCGCCCTTTGATCTTCATCAACTCGATCAGCTGATAATTACATGAAGTAAATATATACAAATTTAATACAATAATTGTTCAATATTCAAATAAACAATAAATACTGTATTGCCCTTTATCGGACTTATTTCTTTAGTATCTATATTAATTATTTATGTTTAATTTAGCAGAAACGCTTAGTTTAATTAACAGTTATATAGCATTGTACTGTAACCACCGTTATATGCATGTAAAACAATTTAATATTTAAATAGTTTGTTTGAAACTGATAAAATCCTCAAGAAGTGTTTTAGTATCTGGCACCAAAATGCCAGTTGCAGAAGATACAACAATGAAATACGTACCCAACCAAAACCACAAGACATTTACATTGTGACGTAGTGATCGGAAATTCCACTGTTTTGTAGTGAGGTAATTATTTCAAAACTAAGTACAATTTATGTGAATAAACATTTAATGAAATTAGAATTAGTGCAAGAGGACAGCGTATCCTAGAACAATCCACTTTTGTTTTAGTTTACAATTATCTTTAGCTGTATGTATTATAGCTAGATAACCACTGTACAGTAGTTCAATGCGTTAACCAAAACAGACGCCCTAGTAAACATATATACATAATGTGGTTCATTAACACGAGCGGCCATGGCCTGCTACTAAAAAAGAAAAGAAAGGAAACATACCCGAAATAGTATGCAGTCTACATCGGAGAAAATGAACCCATCCCTTGCAGTCCACAGAAGTTAAGAGCAAAAACAAAAATTACACAGTGCAGGCAAAAGTGGTACGCTGTGAAGAGAGTAAATTTAAGTCATAGGAGACGTAGTGTTACATATTGTGTAACATATAGTTTATCAATAATGTAGATCAGAAGTCAAAGTGGTGATTTTGTATTTCAATACGAAAAAGTTAAACATTTAGAAATAGATTTGCTCGTACTCAGAATTTTGTGACCAGGGGGCGTAGCCCGGAGAGATTTTCGAAATATAAATAGGCCTATATTCATCCCAAAGACCATAAGAATGTCCATGTAAAATTTCACCACAATCGATTAATTAGTTGAGTACTCATGAAAGAAAAACAAACTATCAACGTTACTTTCCCATTTATAATATTTATATTTTACTAATTAAGAATATAAGTAAAAGAGGATATAGGTTACTAAACGCTTCAAATTTCTACCTAATTGTCTTAAATGGTTTATACTATAAGATATAAACAGTCTACACATTTTGTAGTGTTTCTTGTGGAGTTTCTGTATTGATTATAAGATAAAATTCAAAAACTGTGAACAAGGGTGTCCTCAAGCATAATTAAGCTGTTGTGAAACTCTTTAGAAAGAGCACTTTAGAAAAACAAGGTCGCGATAACTCACAAACTTTCCGTCCTTGATTTACTTTCCATCAATCTAACGTTTTATAACAAACTTTCTTTATCGCTCCTCTTTATCTTGTTGGTTCAATACTTGCCACTTTAGAGGTCAGCCCTTTTCAGTGAAGTTTCTGGAGCCATTTTTGTATATTTTTGTTTGGTATTAATAAAGAAAACTGCAAATAACTATCAAGGCAATTTAATGCCGTAATATAATAATTTATTTTCAAGTTTATAACTATTGATATCGAAATCACACTGGTACAAACTTACACTTTAAAGATTGTATAATAATTACCACTGAGAAATTGCAGGTCAGTAAGTCTAGAGTATTGGTAACGTTAGGTGGTAACTTGTGTTGATTCTGATTAACTCTGTAGTCAATATTGACAATCTTGGACTGTATTAACCTTACCCCTGTTATGTTTGCTAAGCTTCTATCACATATATATTGGAGAACGAATAGAATATGGATATTCCATCATTAATACTCACAAAGAAGAGGATTTTTAATTGTTCTAATTTATTACTATAATTTATTAAAATGCGTGAGGAGAACAGCAGAAAATGCGTTTTTCTGGCAAATTAAAATTTTTGTAAGTATAGTTTATAGAAATGTGTTTTAACTAAATTATGTATACTAAAATATACGTTCTTGTTAAATATTTTTTGTTACTTGAATAAGGATTCTAAGATAAAGAAAACTTTAGATAATAATATGTGTTTGGAAAGCTTGTGTAATTACAAATAATATACCGTGTGGATGCTAACTGTGGTTTATGTCTTCGAAGATTTGTAGTAATTAAAGATATTTTGACAACAGATATTGCGTTTATTTTGAAATAGGATGATCTTATGTGTTTAACAACCGATGCAGTATACCTTCGTGTCATAAACAAGATGTGTTTTTTTGTATTTTGATGGAGTTATTCGTAATTTTGAAGGGATTCTTTTCGATGACAACGGAATTTCCTATTAATTTAACCTAATTTTGTCCAACTAGTACAAAAGTTTACCTACCTGCCCTATAATTGAACCTATGCTCACGCAACTAGAGATCTATAGACTTGTCTATACGCTGTGGTGAATGACTATTAATATTAATTATTATAAAATAATAAATTTTATACTATTTTAATTTTACACTCAACAGCATATCATAGTGTGCTAATATTACAGCTTAAACCCATTTATTTTTATTACTATTGGTTATTAAGATATAAAGTATCCTCTACATAGATGAACGGAAATTTACTATCTAAATAAATATAATTCGCATACAAAAATAACATTATTGATAGAAATTACATTTTACTCTATTTAATAATTTAATGATTTTATTAAACAGATTTGTATTTTGAAAAGTTATAGAAGCTAGAAATAACACTTACCACCATTACTACTTTATGTACAGAACATAATATTAGGCCTACCATCAGTAAGGGCTGATCCAAGAATAAGGCCTAAAACAAGGTACTCTGGCCTGTAGCCAACTCTTTATTTCCGCTTCACTAACAATCCATATTAAAACACTCTTAATTTTACTTTTCCTTCAAAGCAATTATTGTAGGAGCTACTTAAGTGTCTGAATAGAAATCAAATAAACTCGAATTACGTCACTCGATTTTAAGTGTTTCTCTAAGTTTTTCCATCGAAGTTACAATTTCAACACATATTTTACAAATAATACAAGTAGTAAGTGAATTACTAGGTAACTTTGGATTTCAATACCTGATGTTTAAATCTTAAACGTCTTTATTAGATAACAAAATTGGGAAAAAGAATATATTTAAACAAATTATGGTTGCCTGTAAAGTCGGTTTTACGTGCGAAGATTTTACGTGACAACGTCTTTTTCTCGGTAGAAATATTTATTGATATGAATATTATTAAATTGCACAATAGGAACAAGGAATTGAATGAAAATAAGAATTGCACAAATTTTAACTATAGAAATATATTTTGTTTATTAAAACATTGTACATAATTTTGAAATTAATTAAAATTTGTTATTGTAAATGGTAAAGTTGAATAAAACATTTACTAAAATTGGAATTTGAAATTCTTGCTAAACACAGTTAAATTCTAACTCCGCGCGTGGTGATTGGTCGGTTTAGTTCGTTTGTTATGACAGGTTAGAGGTTATAATTTGTTATTTTAAATGTTTGACTAGCAATACGCGCTGTTTCTTCTCAATCGACTGAATTACGATTGATTGCAGAGTGATTTAAACTAATAATTTACTTAACACTATCAACATTTGTCAATAGTATGACATAACCTATAAACTCAGTTTCTCAACTTTTGTGTCAATCTAACAATTAATCAATCAATCATAGTTTACGATAATGAAATATCAGTGTACAATTATTTACCTTTATTGTTGTAGTTGTTGTAAATGACGAAACTAAGCACTCCACATTTTCACGAATAAACATAGTTATCTGCTTTATCCCGTGCGGCGGACCCACAGTTATCTGCTTTATCCCGTGCGGATCCCGTGCGGCGGACCCACTGGACGGGCATCGTAACGTTACCGGGCGTTACACTTTTTCATGAGTGACTCCGAGCCGCAACCTAATTTAAGACGTTGTCACGTCAATAATGAAAAAGGATTTATTGGAATTGATTAGCATTTTACAGTGACACATACCTGATAACATTGTTTTACCCTAAGGCTTTCTTGAAATCAATATAGAAACTTTTTTCTAAGAGAGAAAACGAGTTACATTGTTTTGGTGTGAACACGTATCAAAACATTTCAAAATATTAAATGATAGTTTTTCTCAGATCATTTGCTTTAGATTTACCAACTTAAAACCGAAAGTTTGTAGGAGCTAGTTAATTGCCTGAATAGAAATCAAATAAACTCGAATTACGTCATTCCATTTTAAGTGTTTCTCTAAGTTTTCCATCGAAGTATCTACACGTATTTTACAAAGAATACAAGTAGTAAGTGTATTACTATGTAACTTTGGATTTCAATATCTGATACTTAAATCTTAAATGTCTTTATTAGATAACAAAATTGTGAAAAAAGAATATGTTAAAATAACGAAAAATAATTTATCGGAATTGAATAGAATTTTCCAGTGACACATAACTGATAAAGTTTTTATACCCTAAGGTTTTCTTGAAATCAATACAGAAACTTTATCTAAGAGAGAAAAAGAGTTACGTTGTTTTGGTGGGAACACGTATCAAAACATTTCAAAACATTAAATGATAGTTTTTCTCAGATCATTTGCTTTAAATTTACCAACTTAAAACCGAAAGTTTGACGCATAAGAATATTTTTTCTGTATTATATTCATACTAGAGGTTGAGAATTGAAAACACGTCTCCTTAGTTCCAAACATTTTTTATATAAAAGCACTTCCATCGGTAAGTTGGACTACCATTAGATTTAAGTTACATAGCTTTATCATAGCTTTAATTTATTCAATACATTTTTACAGTTACATTTTACACTTATAAAAAACACGTTTTGAACTGTAAAACATAAATAATATTTATATTATTCATTATAAATATGTATATTGTAATAACTTATTATTACATTTATATATATATATATATAAAATATTATAATAATATACATAATATGTATATTAATCGTCAAAATGTTAGATATAAGTACTGAATGTTCTAGAATCATTATTATATTTATCTAATGATGATTCAACATTTTTGTTCTTACAGTTGGTATAATACGTCTAAATAACTAAAGCAAGAGCGAGAAAACAATTTTTTGTTTCAATTTATATCCTTTTTGTACGCTTTTAATTCGACCCCCATCAATTAGCATAGCCGCTCCATAGCCCGGCTTTAATGTGTACAGTATATTCTATTTTTATTCACTTGCCACCAATTGTAACATAGTAAGCAACTAGAAGTAATCATATTTGTTACCTCGCGCTGTGAATGCTGTTCGTATGTTGAAATGTTTTGAGCTTAGCATATATTTTTTTGACTGAGGAAATCATGTACTTACTATGAGGTATAATAAAATTTAATTTCCGTTACTGGTTTGTTGTACTTTATTACACCATTTGTTAGTAAGTCATTACTTACCAGTTCCATAAAAAATAAAATGGGGTTACTGGTTATCTCGATATTACACTAAAACGTACACCTTAAATACAAACTATCTTTGAACTTAAATGTTGAATAGAACATTATTAACTTTAATTTAAATAAATTATAATAAATCTTTCAGTATACATTATTTTGTTACTATGCATAAAAAAGTAAACAAGTGATAGAAAGCGTTAAGTGACTACCTTGTTGATGGAAGCTTTTAGCCTTTAAATTCGGACTATAAAGCTTTTACAGAACATCGCGGAGTTAATTGAGGACAGTAAAATCTCAACCTCTTTACAAGCTTTTAAACCGTATAAAACTATGCTACGTTAACAGGATAACAGAAATTCGGTATATGCAGAATCTTTGTAATATCGTATATCACTTACTGTAATATAATATTTAATTTTAATTATTACACTAAATTTAATATAAACTATCTGTTGCATGTGATTGTCCACACAAGCCCGTGATTAAAGTTAGAAGCACTTTTCGAACGGATATCACTTACATATTACTCGTATATCAGTGTTCATGGTCAGATGAAGGTAAATAATGACTGGCATACCAGATTCTGGCTGTGTTGGTTCGAATGTGATATTTACGATGGCACAACAGAATTTGCCTTGTTATTTCTATGACGAGAAAAATATAAATACATATACATATGTAGAACTGAGAAGCCTACATCGGCCAAAAAGCACCTAATTCCAACTCATTACTGTGTAATCACTTCCGGTCTAATATATTTATTTATGGTGTCACATTCGAGTTTGCCTTATTGCTTACTCAGTTCAGAAAGCGTCTACTTAAACCGGTATGAGGTGTAAATCCTTATATTCATGCAACAATTCAAAAGTATATTTTTGAAACAAGTTCGGGCAGGTCTTGTTATTTTTCTGCCTCTACATGTTGAGAGAATAGCTCGATGAGGCAAAATAGTGTTTATTTCTCTGTATTTTTATGGAGTAAAAATGCAATATCACAATAACAAAGAAGCCAATTAGTTTTCAGTACCTTATTTTGAAACTCGTCACTGGCGCAATTCTAAAGTAGAAGTAGTAACTTTGAACAGCACTGTATACCTGATATTAACAAAAATTTATACGTAAACGAAATTGCATCTTGTTGGTCTTTTCATGAATAACTGTTTAGTTGCAGTTAAACGTGTATTCTTAAATTTAAATATTTCATCTTTTTGCCGAATTAAAATGTTCTTCGGAAATCTTTCAAATTCTTCTTTACATATAACCTTCCTCCGTATTCAAAGAATATTTTGAAATAAGAATTGTACTAATTAGTTTAGGCATTATCAATATTAGGACTACAAGTTCAGCAATTCAATTTTTTACTAATTAAATAATTACATATTTTGTATTTAATACTTGTTTGAAAAATAACTTCAAATTGGGAGCAAATAGTTTTCAAATCTCTCACATGGTTAATTTAAATCATTTCGGAATTTAAAGCTAAATATCAATTGTTATTTCCTACTGAAGGAATGCGAGATATGACCAAGTGTTGGGAAAATGTGTTTCCTTCAACATTGACCAAACCAGACTTAATGACCATCAGAACATAAAACTAAAGATAACCCAGATTAGAAAATTAAATTCTTACACACTCCTCTTGGTAAAAAATAAAGTTTTAAATAAGATGAATAACCACTCGCATGTGTTCTCATAATGAAACAAAAGCTATAATTTATGTTCTTTGCCGGATGTATAACATGTTAAAATCTATAATATACCAGATACGTATTTGCACTTCAAAATTTAATGTTCTGCAATAGACACTACTTTTGATGATATAAGTCATCAGTTAAAAATACTGGTGATTATAGATGTAGTGATTAAGGTTATATCATCACACACTTACCACAAATATTCTGTAAATTTAATTTTTTTGTATTAAAAATTTAAGAAAGACTTTCGCTCTAGAAGGATAATGAAATGAGAGTCGTACTTGCAGTGTTTTTGTACTAAAATGTTTTATTTCAAATGTTATGCTATAGTGAAAGGCTGTATATTATACTGCTAAAAAAGTTTACGAAAAGTATGACACAATTAATGACACAAATAGACGAGTCATCATCTCATAAAATTTGTAGATTCTTCTAGAAGATAATTTGAGAGATCCAAACAATATCAAAGCCACTGAAAGTAGTTTAGCTCTGCTGCGCCGGCGTGGCGGGGTACAATCAATTGGCAGGGAAGTAATTTTACCAACTTAATCCAAGAAGGAAATCAAAAGCTTCTTAAATGAGTTAAATATCGTGAAAAGTATCTAGGGTTTTGGAGATGGAGCATTAAAATGTATTAGGACTGAAAGTAATGGTATTAATATTTCTGTTCATTAAGCGTGATGCCCTATCTAATTAGGATATTTTAGTTCAGTAATGATAAAATAGTACATTAGTATTTCACTTGGTAACCGTACCTAGTTCCATTAATTTCAAATTTTAATGAATGAATGAGTTATAATTGATATTCTGTAAGTTAACATGACAAAAATTTTACTCAGGACCGAAAATAAATTATTGGAATTTGAAATTATATGTAAGTGTTTATTATTTTGCTTCGTAGTTTGAAGTATATTTTCATTCATGACTTTGCAATTTAGGATGAGCTTAGGAAAAAATTACACCGAAAGAACATAGTACAGCAGGATGGACAGAGCGTCACAAAAGAGTAACCGCACAGACGGACAGACAGACTAACAAGTAGCCGGGGACTGTCCTCTGACACCTGGACCCACAGTCCAGTTCCTTCCTTGGACCAAGAGGAAGATTTGTGCGTACCATATTTTAAGTCTCCAGAACCTTTCTACCAAGAGTGACCGCACAGTCTGATAGACTGACGGACTAACAGCCGGACGGACTGTCCTTTGTCATCTGGACCCACAGTCCAGTTCCTTCCTTGGACCAAGAGGATGATTTTTGCGTACCATATTTTAAGTCTCCAGAACCTTTCTACCAAGAGTTATCGCTTAGGTGGACAGAGGAAGAATGGGTTACTCTCTTATATAATTACCCTAAAATTATTATAGATTTGCTTAGGACATAGATATCCCACGTTTCAAGTCTTTAGGAACATTTTATAAAGTTTCGCTGAGGACACGATTTTAAGAAGGATCTACCTACCCCTAATAATTGGTTATATTGTTAACAATAGATTCAGAAAACAACAAAAAACTAAAACTTTAGTAATTTGAATAGGAGAATATATTATTTAACAAACCGATACTAAGTAATTTTAACTCGCATTCCGTAAGGCAAAGTTCATAATTAAATTATACATAAAAATGTCCCCAACCCTTTTATAGATGCGTTAAAAAACATTAAGTGAACGAAAATGCAGATGAAATAGTCTGTAAATACCCAAGGTTTGCAGTTAATTTTACCTTTGAGATATTGAAGTGATCTTTATTACACGAACAGTGGGCTATTATGAAACTGAGAGATGCTATCACACTTTTCACTTAGCTACCTAATCCGTTTTATACCGGTATTGGAGTGGAGATTAATGTGATATCATTGAATGTGAAAGCTTTCATTACTAAAAAGTTAAATAAATGCTTTCCACTTTATATTAAAAACGAAATATATATACCAATCAACTACTAAACTTGACTACTTCTTATGCATTTTTGTAAGTAGAGCCTAAGGAAATTATATAATTACCTTTGTATCTTTGATAAGTATAGCATCGTTGGAAATGGTCAAACAGTTTAAACTTGAATTACTACAAAGTAATTGTTGTAATCATGACTAATGGATATACGGAATATGAAATACATTAGAACTTTAAATATGAGTAAAACATTTGCATATTACAATTATTGGCTGACTGTTAGCGAAGCCAATCACCCGAGAGGCAGGAAAATTTTTTATTTCTATCCAGTAGTCTGGCCGCACGATATCTTAAATACAAATTATATTTGAAATTTGTATTAAACTCTTATAACTTGAAATTTTAAATGAAGCTTCATTTGCATATAACAAACACCGAGTTAGATGGTTTATGTCATGCTATGGGATTATTCTAAATGTTAATGTTAATTTTCCATTGATCTTATCGTAACCATCGAAGTCTGTAATGAGATATTTTGAATGGTGTTCAATGTACTATATTAAAAATAACGTACACAGAAGAGCATATTTTCGTTAGTTTATACCTACATGTTGTTTTAATCGCCTTAGAATTTAAATTTTATATAGCCTTAAAAAGAAGCTTGCTAGCGAGTCGGTTTATGGATGTTACCATAGCAGGTACAACAGTTAGTTATCGCTGTAGGGCTCCTGCGTACCGATTCGATTCTACTGAAAGTTTGCATTATTTTGGTAGCAGGATCTGCTGTCTCTTCGAAAAATAAGATAAATAAAAAAATAGATTTTAATCTTCAAACATTGCGTAATAACAACATATATTCTTAATGTAATAGATTAAGAACCAATTATTAGTGCGAATTAAATTAACAAATAAGGTAAATTTTCGCGGTATAAATATTGGAATTTTTCCTAAGAAAGGTATCAATTTTTTGCTATTTTTTGTTTTATTACTTTGAAAATTAATGATTTCATAATATAAAATGAAATGCTTTTCTAAAGCACAACGTAGAAGAACGGTTTGATAATAAAATTCAAGGCTGTGATTTGTTTGATAAAGTATAAAGCTATTTCACGAAGAGGCCATGCACTGAAATAAACACACAAACCAACAGTTTCCTCAACTCGGTGTTTCGGATAAATGAATAAACAACGAGATGAAATGGCATGACAGAGTGGCTCACAGAACAAGACATGAAACACTACACAAAGACTTGTATAGTCTCTGTAAGTGTATTTAGTCAGTAGAATCCAAAAAACATGGGGGCGATGTTTAAGTACCTGGATATATTCACACATCGCTCAGTGTCTGAACTAGGCTTTATGATTACCTAGCCTTTTTAGATTCAGTCTCCAGATTGCTTTCAACAATTTAACAACGCTCCCTTTTTGGACAAGATGGACGCACTTTAATGGAACTATATTATGAAACTGAAGACTAATTCCTCAAGATGACATGTTTTATTTTATTATCTGACCTTTAGCGTAGGGATAGGGCAATAACTCTAAACCGAAAGGTCAGAGTTCTGATTCCTGGAAACGACAATACAAATTTTTGACAGTTTTCTCTTAAAACGATTGATTTGAGTGATTGAAATACTACTAGCCTGGAAATAATCTATAGGTTAGCTTTTAAAATCCAGATATAATAAACAATTAAGTGATTATTTTCTTTCCCTTATTGAAGGGCTACTCTTATTGGACATTGGAAAGATCATGGCCATTTTTCCTTTTTTCACCGCTGCTCTAAATTTGCTGGATACTGCGAATAAACCATTGTCCATGCTAAAGATATCCATCTACATTGCTCTACTTCTGCATCTAATTCTCTTTGCAACTGTCTTTATTACATATTTTATAACGCTGTTTCTTTATTCTCATTATATGACTGAAATATTAAGCTTAATTTGCTTAATTTCTTTTCAAAATTAACAATTTTATTTCTTAATGTACCGTTCTAATAAAGATTGATATATTCTTGAATAGAATGTACTAGAAATTAAAGAATAAAATCTTTTCAGAATGTAGATGCGGAAAGTAGTGAAAGCCTCCCCCCTACACGAGTGACGTATCAGTTCCACTCCACACCGGAAGTAGAGAGAGGCTGCTAATGTACCGGAACTTAATAGAAAAGCTATCATTATCCTCTTTGTGCCCTATTTTTTCATTACCTATCCATTTAGATGTATAATTATAAATAGTAAATTTATAAGCAATAATACATCAATACTATTCAATTATTATAATACTATATTCAATATCGCCACTTTTCTGTGATTCCATATTATTGCAGTTGGTTATTTTGATCTCTACTACATAAAAATTTAAATACTAATAATTTTCACTTTCAAAGTGACCAAATTTCTCTTAATCTTAACATTTTGTTCCTTGAATTATTGATTTTTAGGTTTAATATTTATAAAAACTTCAAACAAGTTTGTGTATCTGCGGTAAATATTACTATGGATACTTTTGGTTGAGAATGGACTGTAATTTATTTAAATTCAGAGCGGCCAACAATAAACAATCAAGGAATTCAAATGGAATCTTCATTAAAATGTGGAAATATATGACGATAAACGGCTCTCCAGGGATTTATATGCAGGAAATGAGTACGAGTATATTTATTATGTACATAAATTAAATAGCTAATAATAATAGTAATAATAGTAATGTACTCTACATTTCAAGAATTATAAATTTTCAGTATTTGCATTACGGATAAAATATTCCGGTTCATTGTATAATTTGTATTGCATATCAATAAAATATTAGTAAATTAAAAAATTAAACATAATGTGATAGCCCTCAAAATGAATCTTGAAGATGTGATAAGGTAAAGGTACCTATCGTAGGCACCAGAACACTTTTTATGATATAAAATGAAATGCCATTATTAAAGAGGCGGGATTAGGATTATCATGCTCTCTCCATCACTAACCTCATATTTTATACATTAAATTTACAATAGTATCATACAATTTCGGTAAGTTATTAACTTATAGTTAAATATAAAATAACAAAATTGCTTAACCTATGAAAAATAAATTTATAGTAAAACACATATTGAAGTGAATTACAAACTTAAATAATTTAAATATATTGTAATAAAATTAAGACAAATTCTAAATGATAAACTATAAGATACATTCAATCGCTCTGACCACCCTCTAACCACATTACCGCAACGAGCAGCAAAACCCGTCACCCCCCCCGCAGGCCCCTATTTTAGACATGGATTTGTGTACATGCGTACATATTTTACACAAATACCCTTCAAAATTATCTTAGATAAGTATTTTGAGTGATAAAACGAACTATAAAAAGTGGAATTTGGGAATAATTCTCTAACATGTTCTGTCAAAGTGTAACTTCCTAAGTAACATCGTTAAAAAGTAAAATTTATAAATTAATACAATCATGCCCGATTTATCTAGCCTACGTACTTACTTGAACAACGCAAATATTTTTTAAACTAAAACATAATAATGTATGGTCTTTATGACACGGCATTATATTTGGTTTACCTTTCCAAAATATTGCCATAAGTTTTTGAATACAGAAAATATTCATAACAACTTTGTTTTATATAACAGAAGGTAGAAAAGTTTAGCGAATCCATACACTACTTTCAGTGAATGTGGGCAAATCAAAATGAGTGGTAATTAAGGTTTGTTTGAGCAAACTTTATCTCACTTGAATGACTAAGGCTTTTGTAACGGAGTTGGCGGCTCTGGGGGTTACATATGGTATATAATTACATTTAATAAATTTTTTCTGCTTAGTGCAAATTTTCGTGAGTTTAAAGAAGGATGAAAATTCTTTTACTTACATTACAGTTTTAAAATATATTCCTTTGGCATTGGACAGGAGTGTTTTTCAGTTACCTCAAGTGGTTTGCCACATAATTCGTATTTTAAATATCATACATTATCATATGTAGCATTGTTTTCATTATTGGCATGTGATAAACGTTTATAATATTCTAACGAGTAGCTCATAATATTTTTTTATAATCACTACATTGTAATATAAGACTTAATACATCTTTATAATACATAAACAAAGTAACAAAACTAATAGTATTGCAAAATAATTTAATAAGAATGAGTTATGAGAAAATATAGAGGTGAACCATTGTACCCATTACTTAGTTCTCAGTTTTCAACAGTTTGCGACTTTGTAAGGATAAAAAGAATTTAAAATGTTGTATATTAGATGCAAAAGCTTCAAATATGTTTATGGTTATAAATCGAAATTACGAAGTGCTTCAGACTTTGAAATCCAAACATCAAACATAACATATTTTACAAAAATATCAAACTTATTGTAACCAAATATTTATAATAAATTACCACATGAAATCAGGTATAAACTCCGATTTAATTTTTTTGAATTTCAAATTCTTAAGTATTTGTTTACGTTAGTTTGATCTTGGGAAAGAGTTTTTTAATACCAACTCGTAGGCTTCCAACAGTATTTATACTACTTTAATAACATGTCGCATTTCCTTTTCAGAGAAATGTTTTATTTTATATTCGAACCATAATATAATTTGATTATAAAATTGTAATTATCGCTGCGTTAATTTAATTAAGTAATTGCCATGTTATGTTGGAATCTTATTGAGGAATTAAATTAACAATTGTGTATAGTTTACATTACTAATTCATAAATTTTATAGTACATAATTTTAATGAAATTGTGCATGTACGTGAACGAGTGTGTATTTGTGACATGTGAACAACAGAGTTAAAATTGTTATAATAAGAATGTTTATTTATTATTACTGTAAAAACCGATTAACATATCGGTCTGTTTTATGAGATAATTTTGTCTACTCTGAACTGTTATACTGGGAAAAATTGAGTATATGAGTTTTAATTTTTTTTAGTTATTACTAACAACTTTTTTATTTTATGATTAATGTATATTTCTCAACTCAGGTTTTTGCCTTTGAAATATTTATCACTAATTTTCTGAAAATAAATGTTATTATAAAGAAGTATAAAAATGTTTGTTTTATTTTAGTTGCAGTCGGAATGGTGTGGTTATTGTGTATTTTATTAAAATGTTATTGCTGTAAATTCCTTTATTCCGTCTTAAAGTGTATCTCAATTATTGTATCGTGTTATCTTGTGAGAAAATAAATTGTATGCGATTGTATACCAGGCAAGGGTACGCCACAACACATGTCAAGTAACAGACTTCGCTAATTTACTGCAAATAGTGACAGATAAGCAATGAAATATTTCTTAGATTACCGAAGATTAATTTTATGGTTTGAAGTTTTTATGTTGCATTTTTTTTAAAGTGCAATGTGATGTAAATAAATATTTGAGCCAAATAAGTATTACAATTAAAAAAAAGGTTTTTAAACAGTGGTTTTTAACAGGTTTTTAACAATTAAGTTCAAGCTCCA
Source organism: Homalodisca vitripennis (assembly GCF_021130785.1). NCBI lineage: Eukaryota > Metazoa > Arthropoda > Insecta > Hemiptera > Cicadellidae > Homalodisca > Homalodisca vitripennis. The sequence goes on along the minus strand of NW_025776814.1, from coordinate 30,396 downwards.
ACAGATTAGATAGAACTTAATATTTCAGGCTCTCGACTTCTACATGTAAAACTCGAGCAGAACTAAGATTAGTACGTATATACTATTCTCACACATTTGTCACGTTTACGTAAAACCATTGCAAATGAGGTCAAACAAATCCTCATTTGTGTCCTCATGTTTACAAACAAATTATAATTTATTTTCTTTACAGGTCGTATAATCCATTCAGATATATAACGTACAGGACTTTCCTTCTTATACATGTAATGTTACACAATACTGTTGATTATATAAGATATAATATAAAAATACAATGATGATATGTCTATAAAGTTAGGTTATATCATCAATTTTTTTATTTACATTTGTTTCCTCAATACAAATTTCATAGTTTTTAAGTCTTACTCTTTTCATCAATAAAAAAAATACATTCTCACTTAATGGAAACATAATTTGATAAGTAATTCTAACGATAAGTAATAAATATTCTTCCTTATCGGAGAATACAGCAGCCTAATGAAATCAGAGCAAATGTTTTAACGATTATTGGGCAAATACGGTAAATAATATGAAATATAATGGTTTTGTTTTTGATTTTATCATTTATTGTAAAAACATCATACTTAGCTCCTTCTGGTCACAATGCAATCGGTGAGGCTTATTCATAATGATGAAATGGGGCTTAACAATCAAGTTCTCAAATCACATACATAATAAACAACAAATATTTGTCTTTTATAATTTCCATTGTCTTTCGTAAACAGAGCAGTGTTAATAGCAATAGTCTCAGCGGGCGCCTTAATGTTGAGGTTAGACGTTCCATGTCCACAACAATGGTGGAAGTTTTAACGAAGTAAAGTTGTGTACTAACTTCACGTTACTTTATGTGTTAGTTGAAATAGCCTTTCACATAGGAGAGTTTACACAAGCCGATGTTGGACATTCCTTGCCCTGAACATTCAAGATTGTGAACATTTCTTAAGATATTTACTTGTGAATTATATCGGTACTGGAATCCAATTTTCAGCAGGCCTTCTTGATAAATATATTATTCAGCAATGTTCAGGAATTAATATGGATATAAAACCACTTATTATTTTTATATACAGCTATGTAATACTTTCGGAATAATAAGTGTCTGTACACTTTTTATTATTGTCTTCGATTGTTGGATTCCTGTGTAAAACGGTTGTAATGTGCTAAATACGTAATAAAAGTACTTTTAATTAAACTGATTATTAATTGTAAAATTGTAAAATAATACAATACATACAATACAATATATCTATCCACCAATATTATAAAGCACTATTCCAAACAAATGTTTTGGTTACTTCGTTGAAAAACTGTATTTGTTATAAATACGGAGTTTTGGGAATTTCTTTTTGGAAATGGATATTCTTAACAATGAAGGTCTATTAAGACGAACTTAGATTTAGGATTTTGAAAATATACTCTCAACTGTCATAACGAAAGCCACTATTACTATTCTAGTAACATTTTTACTACTACCTCTAATGTTACTCTATTTGGTCTTAAATGTTGTTAGTAAATTTATAAAAATGAATAGAACAGCTAAAATCACTGTTCATAATTTCTCGCATTACTCATTTGATCGAGTATTTGTATCTTAGTAGAAGAAAAATTAACAATCCCACAGTTATCACAAAGTTTAAAGATTTTAAAGCTCTAGTCACTTACTGAAATAAAGAGGAGAAAATTTTCAACTGATATATCCTTAATTTAAATGTCCGCAGGTTAGTTTCTCAAGCTAAAAACATGACCTGTAATCAAATATTATAGTCGGATATCGCCAATCATTTAATTACCGACCTATTTAGACCCAACAATAAATATAAAAACTGGTGGCATATCGGTGCATATCTTATCAGGTGCACTTTAAGACAAGAGAACACCTCTTCACCTAGATTGCACTACGAGTTTTGTAGTTTGGGTGTCTCTGATGTCGAAACAATACGAGGGAGGGAGGGGGTTCGTTTTGAACGTCTTCATTCTTCGTCATCGACTATTTTTTTATCCCTTCAGACGAAGATGACTTCAAAACTCTGGAGTCAAGATTAGTGTATAAATAACTTAACTCTTTGAAATAAAACATTTCATGCAAAATTACTTCAAATTGATCAAAATTAGTTACGAAGGTGCGTTTTTTTTTTCGCTGCAATGTAGTTATATTAGTTGCTTCTTGATTAATTAAAACATATTTCTAGGTCCTAGACAGCAAGTTTGTAAGAAATTCGATATTTTTTCCTGTTTTCCTGACAAATGTTAATTAGTTTATTTGTTATTGAATTACAGTGCTGGCCAAATTATTAGACTAAAGTACATTTTTGTGTTATTGTAATACTATTCTAAAGTAAACACACGAATGAGGGTATATACTTTAACATATACCAAAATGAAATTAAAAATTTTTTTAGTAAAAATTGAGAAGAAAAAACACAAAAATGTACTTTAGTAGTCTAATAATTTGGCCAGCACTGTATTATAATTTTTAAATTTTTATAAGTCACTATTTTATATCATTCTATAAAACAAATTAAAATTCTTGAACTTATGATTTCCAATCAGAAGAGAATTTTAATTGCTAGTGGTAACTAATTCTTGTTTCGAGAAGTTAAGTATTATTAGTAACAAGTAAGTACAAAATAGAATTAATTAGGTAAAATTACACAATTATTCATAAATCGAAAATAGATGTCCAGCAAGTTGTTTTATTATTCCAAATACCTTTTATATTTTTTAAAGAAAACCATTTGTAAATGTAAACTACTAATTTCTTACTGAAAATATTTAAAACTGTATTTTTTTAAACAGAACTTTGTTTTTCTAAATTCAATAAAAGAAAATATTCTTTTATGTGTGTAAATTGTAACGTAATTAAATGAACCCAAGAGTGTGTTATACATCACGTGTGTTGTTAGTAAACAAAATAACGTCAGTTGCAATCGTGCCTCCTAGATTTATGGTGGAGATTCCTTGCCCCATAACACTGGTGGAACTTTAACCAAAATAAATTACTGCACTGTAAAGCTGTAAACCATGTTGTTTTCAGGTGAATCCGATTTTTTAAAGCTGGAAATCAACCAAATTTGATAGGATTTTCTGATAGAGTCATGTGAAAAATGTTTTCTGTATAAAATTATACTTATCTTCCACATACACATCGCTTAAATTTATGTTTTATTTATGTTTACACGTAGACCCAAATAATTAAAATGTTAAAGTATGAGATTCCTCGATATATGGGGTTTAATGGGTTTTTTTCTAACTGGGCTTAATAAGCAACTATAGCAGCCCGCACTAAAGTAGTCCGATAATATTTGAGATCACTGGTGACCACCATTTGTTCCGCTTTGACGTGACTATGGCCACACACTGCCTGCTTCATTTACACGTTGTTTACACAATAGATTATTAATAAATCAAATTTATGTACGGTGTGAGTTGATAATGTATTTTATTGCAACAGAATATTAAGGCGCATCAGTAGTTATCCATACACGTAGAACTGACGACAATGTCAGTGGAGGGGAATTCAGATGCACCAACCACCATTGAACTATTTGTCTGCTGGCTGGTTTAGCAGATGTTTCCGTGACGCTGAAATGTAACTGAAAAATTAAAATTCATTAATTTAACGTACTTTTTCAAGCTTAATAAAATGACCCAACTCATGTTTCACAGATTCATACTAAATAGTTCCTGTTATATTTCCTAACTATCTGCAATTCGCAAATGAACCTTATAACAATGTTGGATTTTCTTTACTTACGCGGACCTCCCACTGTGAAATTCATCGGCTAAAATAAGTAAAACACATCGTAAGACTTGCATATAAAGTGATAAAACTAATTAGTTAACTGGATTCATATAAGAAATTTTACTACTCAGGATCTGAATGTACTTTATTACAAAAATGTTAACTCACTAACTACACTATAAGTGGATTAAATTAATAATGAACCCTTGTTAAAGCAAGAGCTCGAGCTTCCTTCTACAACAGCTAAGATTAGAAAAAAGGTTCATAAACAGCACATCATCATATTCAGAGTTCTACTTTATCAAACATAATTACATAATTGAACTTTTTTTATCTTATAACTTGTGTCCGAAATTGTCTTGAAACTAATATTTAATGTGAATTATTTACTAAACGCTTAATGTAGATAAAATTAGCATTTCATATTTAAATTCTTTTGTAAATATACAAAAAGTATATGTAAATATTAACAAACACTTTTCGAGGCTACATATCTAATAAATTCTTATTGTTTGATAGATTTATTATTCCCATAATGTATATTATGTCTGTGTAATTTATGTACAATACAATTTCTAATAAAAAAGGAGAAATTATTGAAAAGATAAATCCTTATATATAGAAGATAGTCTTGCCAAAAAGCGTGTTACCAGAATGCTAAATATTTCTCTCTCCAACTTGCCTCATAGGTCCGATATAATTTAATTCATATTAAATAAAATCAATTTCTCAGACCTCTAAGGGGGTGACAGAAAATTAATCAGACTTAATTTACATTTCTACTACTTTATTTTAATCATATACAAATGTGTTTCTCACCTTCAAAGGAGTTGCTCTGGACAGCTATGTAATGTTTGCAGGCGTTGTTGCTGCTATTCACAGCATTGGTTAGATCCTCAGTTACGCTTTTTTCATGTAATAAGGAGAAGGTTGCAGTGTTGCCGGATCGCTCTCAGGCAACATTTTTACTTCTACCTTTAGGTGTTCTCTAATAACAATATAATAAATTACAATTACAATTATATAAAATATTAGAATCAAATATTAAAATGTAAATAGTAACACCCACCGAAATTAATGTTCATAGATGTTACTAAATGAAAACATTTTATGGCTGTTACATTTGGATAACTATATCATTACAGTGAAAACTGTGAAGCATATCAATAAGACCTAAAATAAAGTGAAGGAAAAGAAAACTGATCAGTAATTGTGAATTTTAGCTTTCATATTTTCAACTCGAGTGATCAAAGGAACTGTGATCAAAGAATTGATGGGCAGAGATATCGAGTGAATTTAGAATGTATTTTATTAAAAACATTTTTAGAATAGAATAGAATAGAAAAATTATTTATTTACAAAAACATATTTTTTACTTACTTACATTTTAAGTATCTAAACTCTTCTTAGTTAACATTCCAGAACTATAACTGAATGGAGATTATTAAATACACGGCCACGGAAACAGTTGTTATTGTATATAATATGATATTTAAGAAACAGTATTGATGTTTTTATTAAAAATAGTACTAAACCTTTGTACTGTATCACAATCAGCTTGTGTGCGGTTGCCTGGTCGGCCGTGTCCCGCCGATGCTACCAGCGGATCCATTTTAGCGGGTTCGCGCAGTGACGACCGCGGTCCTGGGCCGGCACTCTCTTCCCTTCCTTTAAACGTGATCTCCACAGCTCAACTCCTGTCCTCAACATTGTCTCCTTATCACAAACTTTTAAAGCTGCTCATATTAATCGCTCAATCACTGCCCTGGACATATAGACGAAATCAGAAAAAAATTTTTCGGCCTCAAACATTTGACATTATTGGCGTATCAGAATCATGGTTTAAGCCGAGTGTTTTGTCAAGTGAGGTGGCCCTCTCTGGCTATGTGCTGCTAAGAAAATGACAGAATTCTAAAGATTGGTGGCGGTGTTGCGGTTTATGTCAGAGAGGGTCTGAGGTGTAGGCTTTTGTCCGCATTCTCCCTCTGAATACTCGGCCAGGCCTGAGTTTCATGTTCATTGAAAATTGGTTTATCTGTGTCGGATGTCCCTATTGATCGGTGTGTGCTATCGGCCCCTCCAGAATAGGTCATCTGATAGACTTTGAAAATGCTCTCTTACACCACTTTGCCCGGCTACAGTCGAGTCTTGATCATGGGCGACTTTAACACAAAACTCACTAAAAAAGACAGATTATAATACTAGGCAACTGATAACAATGTTCGAGCTCTACTAACATGACTATACTGCCACTAGCCCCGACACATCACAATGTCGAGTCAGACACCCTTCTGGACCTTCTAGTTGTTACTGACCCCTCTGACGTGACGCATCTAGGGCAGCTTCCACTTCCAGCTGTTTCACGTCACGATCTTGTGTACTGTGTTATCAAGGTCAAAGTTCCAAAGCCAAAAGTAAAATTTATTAAATACAGAGATTTTAAAAAAAATGGACGAAGCCTCTTTTATGTATGATGTTTATTCGACCCATGGCAGAATCTACAGACATTGCAATCTGTCGATACATGGTTGAAGCTTTTAACACCACCATTCTGGGGCTATACGATAAACATGCACCAGTTGTTACCAAACGGCATAACAAAGCGGCGTCCAGTGCCTTGGATCACGTGTGAAATTCTTAGCTTGATGGCTCAACGTGATTCCCTGTATAGGAGAGCTCGTCGAGCTAGTGACCCGCCCGTTTTAATAGTTCAATATCGTCAAATTTAGAAATAGAGTTAAACAACTTCTACGAAATTCCAGATTGAGATACACGCGTAAACTGTTTGAAAAGAAACAGTCATCTAGCGATTGTGGCGCAATGTTAGAAAACTTGGTTTGGGCAAAGACCGCGCTTCTCCTCCGATCCAATTAACCCTTAAATGATCTTAATGACTATTTTGTTTCATGTTGTCAGACTGTCAATACACACCAAGTTACGCATATGCTAAAGAACTTCTAAATATGCCTATCAATCGGCACGAATATGACAAATTTACTTTCAAACCTGTAATACAATCAGACGTTTTGAAAGCCATTCGCCGTATTGGCAGTAATGCTGAAGGGTCTGACGGCATAAAAAATCTATTTATAAAAAACATTCTTTTTGCAACCCTCTCAATAATCACATACATTTTCCACATTTCACTGAGACAGGGTATTTTCCCTTCACTTTGGAAGTCTGCTATTGGTCCCGCCCATTGAACAAGACCTCAGTTCCAACATCTTGCCAAGAATTCAGACCAATTAGTATTCTGCCTGCTCTATCCAAGGGCCTTGAAAAAAATTGTGCACTGCCAGATTACTGATTATTTAACACGAAATAACGTTCTAAAGATCATTTACAATCCGGATTTTCGAACAGGACATAGTACTGAAACTGCTTTACTGAAAGTCACTGACGATATACGATTCGCAATGGACCAAAAACTAAGCACAATACTGACACTCTTTGATTTTTCAAAGGCTTTTGATTGTGTAAACTACAGACTACTATTGGCTAAATTGAGAATAATTGGTTTTTTTCAGAAAATGTCCTGCAATGGCTGAGGTCTTATCTGTCTGGCAGAAGGCAGTGTGTACAAGTAGGTGACATAACATCCGACTGGCTGAGTGTTGAGTGTGGTGTTCCTCAGGGTTCCATACTTGGTCCTCTCTTGTTTGTGTTGTACGTTAATGACTTGAGCACGGTACTGGTACACTGCAAGTCCCACATATATGCCGATGACCTCCAGATATATCTCCTTGTTAACATACACCAAATCGATGATGGCATTATCATGATCAACTCTGACATAAAAAATGTACTGGACTGGACTAGTAAACACGGACTTAAACTAAACCACGATAAAACTAAACCAATTGTGATATCTCATTACCGCTCTCGATCTTTGATCGATTTTTACATCTATACGTAACGTTACTGTGAATGGAACTGTACTACCTTATTACGATTAAAGTTAGGAACTTAGGGCTGGACAATAAACTGTACTCTTAGCTGGACTGATGCAGTGACAAAGACCTGTAAGAAAATTTTTTGCAGCAATGCATTCCACTGAAAAAGCTGCAGAGGTTTTTGCCACTTCACATAAATCTGTTGTTGGTTAAATTACTCATACTGCCTCACTTTCTCTTACTGTAACAGTGTGATGAACGACATGACTGTGGCTTTGGGTGAAAAAACTCCAGAGAACCCAAAATTATTGTATGAGATATGCATTTGATCTCAGGAGAGATGAACATATAACACCCTATTATATTAAATTCAAAGATTTTGAAGTTGAATGACCTCAGATTAATAAAAATCTTAACATTGGTCCATTCAATTTTAAATTCTGGCTTTCCAAATTATTTCTTAAACGATTTCCAATTTGTCCTCTCAAAGTGGTGTGGATAGAAACTCGCTCTGGTTCGTCTGTGCTCCGCATGCCGTTGCACAGAACTGCTGTAATATGACAAGTCTTTTGTAGTAACGGCATGTCGTCTGTGGAATTCCCTTCCTCGTAGTATAACATCCTTGGAGAGTCGTCCTCGGTTCGTGGCGTCGCTGAGAGAGCACTATCTGGGGCGGATGGTTGGGGGCGGGGTCGGCATAGGTCTCTTCGCTGCGGTTGCACTGGCATGAGTAGAGTGTGAGATGTGTGAGTGGTTTGAGTTGTGTTTCTTATATGCATTATATACAAGTACATGTTATTAATTTTGCGTGTGAGTATGTGATTATAAATATGTTTATATACCTTTTTATCGTTATACATTGTTTATTTTATATTCTTAAATAAAGTTGTACTTATTGTTCATATTGAAAATGTTTACAATACAATATTTTAGTTTTATTATTATTTAGAAATGAAAATATTTTGTTTCTAGTTTGTATATGAGGTTAAATGTAAGAAAGGGCCATGAGGCCCTAATTTCGCCTCAATTAAAGAAAAATATTTCATTTCATTTCAATCAGCCATAAAGTTCTAAGATATTCTATTTTAAACATTCTTAAATTTAAATAACAATATTTAACGCGCAATAAGAAACGAAAAAAGGAAAAATGTTGTTTAGAAAGATACGTTCAACTGAATGTGCGCTCTTCTTGTGAAAGGCGGAGCTTTCAGACGTTTTACTCTTGTTGAAAGCTATGAACGCCTTACTTAGAAGAATCTGTTATTTCAGCAGAGCTCTTAAAAGTACACTTTACCTTTTCTCTCTCAATCTATTTTCACTTTTGATTTGGACTCCTCCTTGTATAGTTCATCAAACTACTCGGATTCCATTGAGGATAATCCAATTTCAATTTTCCCGTATTCGTTCTATTCCATCCATAAACTCACAGATTACGTATTAGCTGAACATTGTCGAAGACGTATCCAGAACCTTAGTTTAGGAACTGGACAAATTTATTTCTAATTGCCCGCTTGATATCTAGTGACCGAAATGATCTTCGACTTAAGGGCAGTCTAACTCGAATTTATTTAATTTTTTTCGATTTTTGTTTTTTTATTGATTATTATTCTTTGAAAGTTTCTAAATCCAATGATGTATAACACATGGTACTAATAAATTTATAACCCAACTTAAAAATATTTTTAAACAAGTACTGCACGATATCTCTGCGTGGATTTTGCCAGCTCTTACGACATTTTGTCACAGGAACTTCTTATAATAACAAAGTCCCTGCAGAATATGTTTATGCTTTATACAGCTGGCAACACTGTCTGTTTACTAACTTGTGTTTACTTTTGTGGTTATGCTTCTGCTTGTTGTCAGTTGTGTTGAAAGTGAATAATACAATAATCTGCGTTACCTACTTTGAGTTATTTTACATTTTGTGTTAGTGCACATTGTTTATTTGTGAATTAGTTTCGTGAATAGTAATTTTTTATTTTTTATTAGTTATCGTAACCAAAAGAAAAGTGGTTCCCGCTATTCGGCTTTCAAAGTCAGGAAGAATGTTGGTAAGCCTAAGCCTAGGCCTGGGCCTACTGAAGTAACTGATCCAGTCACCACAGAATCGAAGTCTTCTACCTCTAAATCCAAGCTACAGCCCAACTTAGGTAAATACAGCACAAATGATAGCCTAGAATATGAAATAGTTGACTTGGCTCAACTAAAAAGTGCTCTAGTTGAGGTTGCAGTTTGTAAATCTTGTCACGGAACGCTTAGCTTTAGTAAGAAGACTGCGGTAGGTCTAGCTTCTGAATTTGTTTTTTCACGTGAACAATGTGATGTAAATGAGACCTTTCCTAATTGTGTCAAAATTACTACTACTAGTGATGATGGCAAAGCTCAAACGTACTTTGACCTAAATTTGAGGTTAGTATATGGCCTCAGAGTGATTGGTAAAGGGTATACCGCGGCCCAGTCGCTTTGCGGTATTATGAACTTACCTGCTCCGCCAACAAAAATAAAGAAACATGAGCAGTTGCTATCACAAAAATCTGAAGAACTATGTAAGACATCAATGAGAACTTGCAGTTGAAGAGGCTGTTGAAATAAATGAAAACGTTAGGGATCTGTGTGTCGCTATAGATGACTCTTGGCAAAAGAGAGGACACACGTCGATGAATGGCATTGTTTCAATGACATCGGTTGATACAGGCAAGGTGGTTGATGTATACTCCATGTCCAAGTACTGCCAGTGCTCTAATAGACATGAGAATGAGCACACTGTAGAATGTAAGGCTAACTACCAAGGAACAAGTGGTGGGATGGAGGTAGAAGGGGCAATAAAGATATACGAAAGATCGCTTCCTCAGGACAACGTTCGCTACACTGAGTATTTAGGTGACGGTGATACAAATGCCTACAAATCTGTATGTGACTCTCATCCTTATGGCCAAGATGTGGCAATTAGCAAGCTAGAATGCGTTGGCCACGTACAAAAGAGAATGGGTACGAGACTGTGGAAAACTTACAGCGGAAGAAAAGAAAGTCAAATTAGCGGATGGCAAATTTTTGTCTGGTAAAAATAGGCTAACAGCAGCAGCTATTCAAAAAATACAAAATTTTACGGATTGGCTATCAGGAGAAATCCTCACAATCTGGATGGTATGAAGCAAGCAGTGTGGGCTTCATACTTCCACATTCAATCCTCGAATGAAAAGCCTACTCACCAGTTGTGCCCTAAAACCGAAGATACTTTGTGTAAGTACAACAAATGTGTACTTAGTAATGAAACTTATGACCACTCACAGCACTTTCATCTTTCAGAAGCCATTATGCTAGAAATTAAGCCTATTTTCCAAGCCCTGTCAGATCCTGGGTTGCTAAAAAAAAGTGCTTAAAAACCCCCAACGAGTCGCTAAACAACGTCATATGGGCCCGTCTACCAAAGAGAACATTTGTAGCTATTGATACATTGAAATTCGGGGTTTGTGAAGCTATCCTCTCTTATAATGATGGTTACTTCTCCAAAGTGAAAAGATGAAAGAGTTAGGTCTTAGTGCTGGGGTAAACCTGGCGAAAGCCATGAATCGCCTCGATGAAGAGCGCATCCGCAAGGCTGAAAAAGCTCTTTTGGAATTTGAAAAAAATTGCGGCAATCAAGAACTTTGATTAAAAGGAAGATTGAGGACTTATTTTAGCAGGAGGAAGACCCAGAGCACCCTTCCTACAGTGCTGAATATAATTAAACTGTAAGTTAATCTAATATATATACAACCGCATGTGTAACTGACTGACTGACTGACTCACTCACGTATACTAATTCTAACCTACTTCCAGATGAGTTAGAGACTTGAAATTTGGTACACAGATAGCTTTCCACGTGTAACCACCAGGAAAATCCCGAAAAGTGAGAATTTTTCATTTTCAACCCCTCAAAAAAATTCCCAAAAAATCGCGCATTCTTCACCCCTGCAGGCATTTCTTGTAAGCCCGCTAGCGGGCGAACCGTTAGAGATAGCTCGGATCTGACGAAAAATTCATAATCAGGAATGAAATGAACTACAAAAAAGGTCAGTGACATTTTGCTCTATCTTCCATGGTTAAGCGACAAAACGCTCGAACATTTGACATTCCAGAGATTTTTTCCGCTTAAAATAAAGTTTCGAGCCCGATAGCGGCCCCGAACGGTAGGTCGTAGCTCAAATCTGATTGACCCATCAAATTAGCAAATTTGCAAGATCTACAGAAAACGTCCAGTGACTTTTTGCCCTATCTCCATTGGTTTGGCCGAAAAACGTGATTATGTGAAATTTTTTTGTAATTTTCACGTGAAAACTTTTTTTTGGGGTCGATAGCGGCAAAACCATTGGTCGGAAGTCAAAATAAAACAAAGGTTAGATTTAGGAAATAATATGATCTACAAAAAGGGTTTGAGTGACTTTTTACTATATCTCCATTAGTTTGACCGCAAAACGCGATTAAGTGAAAATATTTTGAAATTTTCGCCTACAAATTTACATTCCGGGCTTGATAGCGGCTAAAACGGTTGGTCGTAGCTCAAAAAAAATGCGACTTAATAAGTTTTAGTAAACGACGTGTTCTACAAAAAACGTTCAGTAACCTTTTGCTTTATGTACTTTAATAAGCCTGAAAAACGCGATAAATAGCAAAATATTTGTCGTGAATTGGAAATTTTTGGAGTTTTTTAAATATATATTAGGCCTATAATGTGACTAATATTTGTGTAATTCAATCAGGATTCAGGCTTTGCTAGGTTAACGAGTGAATACAACCCCACATAATAAGTTGGCTGAGCGTTTAGCTATGCGTCAATAGTAGATAGGGACAGAATAAATTTTTATTTTGTTCACAGACACAACACCGTCTAAAATAGGGACAGGTGTGTCATTAGCCCCCGGTAACATTAACCCCCCTCCGAGGATTTCCTGGTATGACCAGATAACCTCCTGAGTAAATTAAACCCCCTGATGTGTTAACCCCCCGGTAACATTAACCCCCCCCCCCAGGGAATTTCCTGGCTTGACTAGATAATCTCCTGATGATATTAAACCAACTGTTCAACTTAAAATACTGCCTTAAGGTCGGTTTTTGTTATATTTACACTAAATAATTCACAATAGCCCACCAGTGCAGTCCTTTCTCCACAGCTCCGTACTGGCTAAACCAGACGTCGTAGCTAAAATCGGACACCAGAATCGAAAGATAAAAATTAAATTTCCGACAAGAAAGGTCCAGTCACTTTTTCACGTATCTCTAACGGTTAAGCCGCAAAACGCCCTCAAAGTCAAAAGTTTGGGTAAATCCGGAAAATTAAACTATGGTATACATTACGTCCTCTGACTTTGGTTAAAACCAAATTCTTCTTGTCTCCAAATTTCACGAACACATAACTTAACTCTTCTACCACATCAATTGATTAATATTATACACCACACATCTTTTGGCTGAGCTTTAGCGAAGCATTACGACCCGTAAGATTCTCGAGAACGGATTCATAAAATTTGGAAACTTCACGTCTGAATTTAACCAATCACCGAACTACGCTTATCCCCGAATTTAGCCAACACCCAAATGGGGGCCTGGGGGCGTAGCCCCCAGCGAGGCCGAAGGCGAGTACTCTTATAACGCTTTCTGTTAGTTTTGGCCGTTTCCCGTAAACTTAGTTTTTTTAACTAATATGCGGATATTTCCACAACCGTAAGAGATATCATCACAAAATTATTTTACAGCTTATCAAAACCTAAACCTAGTTCTTAACAAAAAAAATTTTAAATAGGCTGAATTAAAAAAAAAAATTCTGTGTAAAAAAAAATTAAAAAATAACATAGGAAGTAGAAAAAATCATAGTTAATATAAATTTTACTAAAAAGCCAAACCCTTTGTTAACAACTAGGCAAAGAGTTGATCTGTGAAATAAAAAAAAGTTTACAAGTCTATCTCTTAAACTTTTTGTGTTATGCGACATATCGTTAACATTGAGTTTAAATGGGAGTCGGACTGCTCTTAAATACAACCACTTAACATAAATATTCTTTTTCATATAGGTAACATTGAGTTTGATGTTGGTGCAGGTCACTCCATGGGATTTTGCTGAGCTTTAGTGTTTTTTACATTTTTCTTAGAGCTAACCATTGTGCAATGAGCAAAGAGTAAATCACAGCATACATACAAGTTTTAAACAAACTGAGCAATACGACCATATAACAGCGTACTAAGTGACGTAACATATGTATTATCCATGAGATATCTAGGGAAATATTGCAATGGCAGACTTGCAGTTTTATATGCTGTGCATTAAACTGTTTGTTTTGTGTGATTGTCGGACTGTAGGTCATCCCAAGATTGAAATGAGCTTATATATTTTTGTTTTAAATAAGATTTAATCTTTTTCGCTGACTGCTTTAGAACTCAACAATTTAAATAGCTGTTATCAGTACTAGGATCGTCAATCAAAGGTTTAAATGGGAGCACAACATATTTATAATCCCGAAAGTGTATAATACTCTGTAGTAATAAATGAAAATCTCATTGATATTTTGAGAAAAATGATAATAACTAAGTAAATTTTGAGTTACAAAATTACAGTTTTCTTTATTCCTAGAAGTAAACAGTGCACCTCAAACAAACACCGCTCTTGTAAAAAAGTGTTAGACAAAGTTGGTTCGTATAAAACTTCCTCTGAATAGAATCTTTGTTGGTGCCCGTGTTAATCTTTCCACTCCTACTGCTTACAGGGAGGCGCTTGTGGAAAGATTATGTAAATACGAAATGCTTTGATTTCTCAAAATATATGCTATCTCTGGAGTGTAAATATTGGTGTATTTCCCACGTTTTTATTAAAATTAACGTGATTTAGACTAATGTAGGTGTAATGAATTAAAGGACTGTAAAAAGTACTGGAATTTCTTTTTAACTTTATGAATATACTGTAAAATCAAAAAAATTTAGCCATTTTCTTATTTTGGGGTGACGTCCAAACTTGGAATTCTCAATGGGGTATTAAAAAAGGCCATCAACAGAGTGCTTAGTGGGCTAGGTCCAATCAATGTTTAGTTGTTAGGTCTCGACGAATTTCGTTATGAACAGTTTATCAATGACACTACTGTGTGTTATTTTTCTACACTCTAGACGTATTTTGTTGAAAATCGTGTTCGATTGGTTAAGATAATTCTTAAAATTTCAAGAAGCAATAGTATAGGTTTTCAATAAAAACTAAATCTTAAATCTAAAAATCAAAACATAATTGGTTCGCTCTGAATGAATACAAATTCTTGATATTAAAAGTTAAAAAAAAATAATATTTTTAAGGAACAAATGGAAATCCACAGTAGCGAGAACGAATCATTGTGTAATAAGAATTAAAATAATTGTGATCTATATTTTCTTTTCTTTTTTAATGTTTAATTTGTTTGAGATTTATTTTTCACACCTGAATATACATATTTTGTAAAACATCGCGTTCGACTCGTTTCTCAAATCTATACTCGCTTAATATTATTCTAAACGTTTATAGCCTTACTTTTGTATAAGCATAAAAACTGAATTTGAAAATCAAAACACAATTGGTAAATGAATAAAAATTCTTGATAGTAAAAGTTAAAAAATAATATTTTTTTTAATGGAAACCCACATTAGCAAGAACGAAAAATTCTATATGAAAATTTAAATAATCTTGACAAAATAGTTCACATATATTTTCAAAATTCAATTTTACTTGAAATTTTGATTATTACTAAGCTTACTTTACAAGTATTACAATATATGCTTATGCAATATTAGGTGATTTATAACACAAAAATACTATTTGAATTATAGTGGGTAATTTAATTTTTTCGTTCCTGCGACAAATTATATTAATTAAATTCATTTGCTACAAAACTACGAGTCATATTTTGGATTGTATTTAGTTTCATAGCATCATTGTATCAATATTTTAACCCAGCAGGGTTCTTATCTTTATAAATTCACCCTGGTAAATATCTTAGTAAATGTATCAATTCCAACATTATTTCACTAAAGGAATTAAAAAAGAGAAATATAAAAATGTTCAAGGAAACAGATAACATGATTTAGATTAAATATGTGTGTAATCAATTTAAATACTAAAATATACTGGAATTGATTTTTAACCTTATAAAACTACTATAAAATCAAAACCTGGAGTCATTTTCTCTCACTGAGGTATTGAAAAAGGACAACCAACACAGTGCTTAGTGCGCTAGGTCCAGTCAATGTTAGTGGTTAGTCTCGTCCACGGATAGCGTTATAGACAATTTGTCAATGAGATTACTCTGTTTTATTTTTCTGTTGTCTAGACATATTTAGTAAAAGATCGCGATCGGTTCGTTAATAAAATTATAAACATTTCATAGAAGCGATAGTATTGATTTCAGAAAACACTAAATTAAAAAATCAAAATCTACTTGGTTCGTTCTGAATTAATAAAAATTCTTTATAATAAACGACTAAAAAATAATATTTTTTAATGAACGAATAAAAACAATTCGGTCCAATTTGTATGAATACAAATTCTTGATACTAAAATATTATAAAAATAATATTATTATAAGGAACAATGTTAGGCGACGTTGAATTTATAACACAAAAAGACCTATTTGAATTATAACAGGAAATTTATTTTTGTTTTATTCCAAAGAATTATATTAATTAAATTTGAAAACTAAGAGTCATCGTTTGAAATATATTTGGTTTCATAGCTTCTATTGTATTAATATATTATCCCCGCAGGGTGCTTATCTTTACAAAGACAGAGTGGGAAATGTACCAATTCCAAAATTAACGGAATTCAAACAGAATTAAAATAGAGAGATAAAAATGGGCAAGTAAACCGGTACCAAATAACGTAGACACGCAAGCGAGCACCATGTGAGTGCGATATGAGGAGGTGAGGAATTTATGTTTCAATGACTTCGGGATGATGTTTCAAAATTCCCGCGGATTTAGCTTTGTGAGCTTTAGGTTCACCTAAAGGTAGTTAATTATTGTCACATGTTGTAAACATTAGAACAATATACCTTAGGAAATAGGAAGTAAACCATTTAATTTGTAACAACAAATAACACAGACTCAAGTATTGGGCGAATTAAAATTTGCGTTACTCAATGCACTTTTCTAACTAGAATCACCATTTTATGAGAAAATAAAAAACTTTCATTCATATATGCCAACATGTATTTACTTATAGCTAAAAGTGACAATCAAAGCATTCATAATTTAACACTAGAATATTTTGTTAAAATGAAATTATAAACCTTTATAGTAATATATTTTGACGAATTATCTAATCTGAATTGTTTTAAATGCTTAGGAAGTCATATAGCATGATAAAATAATAAAATAAAGAAGAAGGATAATAACAAAAATAGAAACTTAGTTCGCCTAAAACTTAATGTGTAATAAACAATCCAATGCTTTAGTAAAACAATATTTTATAAATATTCAAAATAAAGGGTCATAGTACGGCCTTTCTCCATGAATACATGGAGGTTACATATTTAACTGGGTAAAAATGTATATATCGAGACTTATAAGACGTAATAAGTTGTTAGAACTAAAAGAAATTATCGCATTATGAATGTTGAATTTAGCCCCATATCACGTTCTGCTTAGTGCAACATATGAGATTTAACACAGTCACAGACTCGGCTGCTGGAATCTGGAGACCACATCCGTTCTGAAGATATCCAAATATAAGCCGATGATGAACACTTTCAAGAGTTAAAGATTTTGTCCTCATTGTATACTCAGGTGCACCATTAAAGTTTAAATGACCTCTTTAGTTCCAATGCTAAGCAAGTGTTATTATTTTATATATCCGCTCTTATTAAGTCATAGCTTAAGAATTCAAGTCCACCTATTTTAAATTCCAAATGGCTACCATGTATATAAAGATCTTAAATATTCCCAGAATTTAATAGTTGAACAAGTTTTAAATTGCAAAAAATACCCTTGTAAGTATATTATTTCGCAGTTTTATTAAAACAAAAAATATTCTCTGCGCGTGTCGTTACTAAAGTACACCAACGTGTAGAACAGTTATATAAAGCAAGCAAATTTTCTCTCACTAAATATATCTAAGACAAAATTTCTACCTATTTCTTTGAACAATAATTCAGATTACAATTTAAATAGTTTGAGAATTCATCAATGCGGCAATTCTGCAAATTAAACATGTGGATGTAAAAGTATTGAACGTGTTACAAGTTACAAATATCTAGGTGTAATTTTCGATCATCGCCTTAAATGGTCTGATCATATAGCCTATATTCAAGCAAAAGTAAGAAAATATATTTTCGCTTTCAGAAGATTAACTGATGTTTTAAATGAAAAGAAAATTAAAATAACGTATTGCGCTTATGTCCCAATCTCTTCTTACATTTGGTAACATTGCTTGGGGCGGCGCATTAAAATCAGTTTTGGAGCCCCTTTACATAACACAAAAATGTATCTTAAAAGCAGGATTAAGGAAAAATAAGCGTTATCCTACTGATACTCTTTTTCACGAATCTTCACTCCTTTCCTTGCGACAGTTGTACATAAAGCATCTTTTAATTCATATTTATAAATATTACAACATAATTTTCCCAGAAACATCACATTCTTATAATACCAGGCATGCAGTTAATGTCGGTATACCTGTTACAAGGTTAGTTAAATCATTTTCAATAACAAATTCCTTTTATATTTCCCATGTATTGTTCAGAAACATTTGCAAAAACTTCAGTCACTTCAAATTATTCGAATCAACTTCAATTTCAATTTTTAAGAAAAACGTTAATTTTTTTCCTTCTACAGATTGGCCTTGAGGGAGCCGAGGCCCTAATCTTATCAGAATATGGGCGGCCTTGTCCTTGTTCCTTTCTCTCACCCCTCCCCCTCCGATATCATCTGTCATTCATCTACATTTTCAAAGTGATAACTATTTCAAATAAATTATATATAAATTTTTTTGTCCGTTTGTTTAATTTAATTTATTATTGTTATTGTTGCTCTTTCGTTTGCGTCTGAACCATAACCTGCAAAACAAACTAACATTAATTTCTGTAAAAGATAGCGTCTCTAGCCTACGCACAGGCTGCTTGCCCATGTAAGCTAATTTCCTACAAATATATATTTAGAAACTACAATGTTTAAAATTTTCATTGTTTAACAAAAATTTGCAAACCCATTTGTAATCTCTGTACCTATAAGAAAATTGTGGAAACAAATTTATATTTCATTTCATTTCATCTTGACTGGAACGAAATGCGCAACAGTAAAATGTGTCAGGAAGAACATTAATTTTACTATGACTTTGGTAAATTGTACCCTAAACTCGTTGAAAACTCCTGGAATTGTTTTACACCCCATATACCGAGACAAAGTGAGTTTGTAGCTCTAAATTTGAGTTGTTGCTTCTCGTGTGTTAGGTCAATGACATTTATTGTATACAGTGTGTTCCAAGTTTTATTCACACTGAAGGGATCTTGCAAACTATAAGAGATACAGCAAATATTAAATTGACCAAGTTGTGCATAACAACAAGGCCGACAAAATCAGTGTCGTCAATTTGATTATCGGTTGCATCGTTTACTCGCTGCGCTCAAAAAAACTGTTTTTGAACAAAATTTTTAAACTGTCACACGTTTCTTATTATTACCTTTACTGTCAAAATCTTTATGAAATCCGCATGAAAATTATACTATTTTTTAATATTAAAAAATGTTCATGAACAACAAGCATGGATTTAAAGTTAAAAGTATATTTAGGATGTTTAATGATTTTTTTTTATATGATTATTTTAACTTTTATGCCTTATAATACTATAAAGTATACCCTAATTTGAAACTAACCTTCTAATATGCTAATCTGTCACATATATTTCCGTACAGTAATTTCTAGACTGCCCTTGTCATATGGATTTTTATTTCCTTAAACTGCTGAATCCAACCCTATGTGCATTGAAACATCAAACAGGTTTATCTATCATCCGAATAAAAGCTATTTTCAAACAAGCATACAAAAAACAGGTGCTAAAGAATTAATTTACGAAAATCTCAAGGAAAGTATGATATTTTTTGAGATTAGTAAAAAATCTAATTCTTTTTGAGTAAAAAATTAGTCGTTGTATTAAAAGGAACTTAAACCTTGTGCCTCCTGCTTGTTGATCTTGAAAAATTGTTCATAATAATTTTTTCAAACACTAATAGAACTTTCATGCGGATTTCAAAAAAGAACTTTCAATTATAGGTACTAATAAAGAGCTGTGTTAAAATGTTAGAAAAAAATACACTTTTTTGAGTGGTTAATCTACTTATTATGGTAATCAATAATTTACTTAAACTACATTGGTTTATTGGTCTTGTCTATTACAAATAACTATTTTTATTTAATCTTTGCTGTATATCTTATAGTTTCCAAGATCCTTCAGTGCGCATATATTTTGGAACACACTGTAAATCTCGTGTCGCTTAGTGACTAAGCTTAGATTATCCCACTATGCAATATTGTATCACTAAACATGGATATGTTTGAATGCAAAATCATAACTTCCACATACTAAACAGTAAGCGATTCTTCCAAACTTTAGAATACATTTTTAATATTTTTTTAACAGTATGGTGTTATTAATAAAACTCCTGTAACAATATTTCTATCATATAGTATTTTATAATGAAATTTATATTATAATACATTATATAGCTATATTATTAATTGTGCTCATTTCATTTATGATTCTTGAAAATATTTATTTACCTTTAATTGCAATTCCTGTAATTGGAAATTTCCACACATATGTAGGAAGATTATTCAAATATCAAAAAAGGAAATCGTCAGTTAATTTGTTATTTGTATTGCTTATACATAATAAAATATTCACATTTTTCCAAGAAGAGAACAATTGTAACGCGATATTGCATTTCCAATTAAGAATGAACATTCCCCTTTGTATGATAATAATATCGTATTTTAAATATTATGCCTATTTAAAATAAAAGGTTGTAAAAACTGTTCGTAACGACATGCGTCGCGTAACAGGGCTTTATGAGTTTTATGCAAATTTTCAAGCTTGTAGCTCATTTCATTTCTTGAGATGTCCTGCGTACAGACATGCAGGCCTAATACGATGTTTCCAACCCCTAGAGTGATGGGCTTTGCTAACGTTCAGCAGATCAATTATGTTTATTATATAATTGACGATAGTCCAAAAACACATTAACGATATCGATATTACTTTAAAAACCAAATGCGATATATTGTGTCCTAGACAGAATCTTGGATATTATGAATTAAGTTTACAAAATATGTAAAATAAATATTATTGGATAAAGAAGATCTGAAGCACAAATATACTACAACCTACTACAAAATCACATTCTCGAATGAATATTCATTATTATTTCAGACTTTATCCGAATCATTCTTATTTGCGTTTGCGAATGTGCAAGTATATTCATGTGGAGGTTTCTGCACATAATCTCAAGAACTGTTTAAGTTCAGTACAAAGATTACCAGGAAAGTTTAAAACTTTAATAATATATATGGTACAGCCTGAAGTTGGAATTATTTACTCTATATCTTAAACCAGAAGTAGGTTACAATGGCCAGAGGTATATATTTACAGAAATAATGCTAATTAATTAATTATCTACGAGTGCATTATTTTTTATTTTAACGATGGGGGCAACAAGGGAAATACCTACAGCACCTGAAATATAATTCATTGGAACCAAATATACTCCAAAATACGCAAAAACAGGAAATGAGGAAAACATGCCATCGGGCTCAGGTTGCGTAATGTTTTACAGATATTTAAACACACAAAAAAACGAAAATGATGTTAACATGCCACTTAGGTTTAGATCGCATAATTTTGCACAGGCTTTTAAACACGTAAAACCTGGAAATGATGTAAACACGCCACAACGTATCAGATCGCGTAATTTTACACGGACTTATAAACACACAAACACCAGAAATGATGTTAACAGGCCACCAGGCTCAGGTCGCGTAATTTCGCACCGACTATTACAAAGAATGGGCGTAATTCTAGCTTATATAGAAAAAATATGTGTAGGATGCAGATGGACTCTCTTCTTGATTCCTATCATGCGCACAAGCAATGAATTTCAGTTTTTATACTAGTAAGAACGAAAAAGCAAACTGATTTTCGGAGATTTTCAAACAAATTTAAACTTTTAAAATTCATAACTCAGAGACGTGAGATATGATTAAGATCAAATTTTCATACAGCATATAAAACATGTAATGTTTTAAGTATTTAATTATAAAATATGAATAATTTTTAATAGTAAAATATCATCCTTACTTTTATTATTGATTAAATGATGGTTTAATAAATCCGAATTTTTTCACAATGGAGCTCTTAAAGTGATTTACAACTGGTGTTTTAATGTTTTAGCACTTTCAAAACATTACGTTTGACTCAAATATTATAGAATAGTTTTGGTTAATTAATTAATCACTCATTTCAATGCTCAAACACTAGAGTGTCCAAGGCACCAACTATTATGTGATTTGGCTAGAATGCACCTGTAATATAGTTAAGAAATACGTAATATTAACGAATTATCTTGTCATGTTTAAAACGTATGGAGATTGATCACTTGAAGAGTGTTATAGTATAAAAATAAAAACTATTACCATAAAATGTTAGAGCAAACCGCACGGTTAACATACGTGAGACTGAAACTCTTTACTGCACGGCACCTCTGTGAAATAGCTTTTACATAAACATAAGGTGATATAGACAGTCATATAAGCATAGCATTTTATTTACATCTTGAACATTTACAAACACACGTATACTATATGAAACTTACCGCACAGTTTTAACTTTACTTATTTTCTTTATGTGGGAATTATTTATGGTTAGTTTATGCGTGTTGGGTACAGCAAAAACCAATACGAAACTTATATCCGTGCTATTCTATGGATGTCCATTAGCTGCATATCACTAACCTTTGAAATATTAGGGTAGAAGGGTTCATCGATAATAGGTCTAGTCTACTTACGGGGGATGACTGTAGCAGTTGGAAGGAGCTTCCTTAACCCACATTATCCTACTGGTACTTATATAGGACATCCTGGTATCGTGTACTAACTGTGTTTAGTCATCATTGTCACATTAGTATCAGGCAGATGTGAGTTATAGCAGGTTATGACATCAGTTTATAGCAGGTTATGACATCAGTTTAACCCACATTATCCTACTGGTACTTATATAGGACATCCTGGTATCGTGTACTAACTGTGTTTAGTCATCATGGTCACATTAGTATCAGGCAGATGTGAGTTATAGCAGGTTATGACATCAGTTTATAGCGGGTTATGACATCAGTTTAAACCCACATTATCCTACTGGTACTTATATAGGACATCCTGGTATCGTGTACTAACTGTGTTTAGTCATCATTGTCACATTAGTATCAGGCAGATGTGCGTTAATGTGAATGGCTGACCTTAGCCTAACTATGAGGGAGTATCTTTCGCTTTGACTGGAATAGGTTACAAGATAGCTAGCTTCCCATTCTTTTAAGGAGACAGGATTGAGATCCACCTAACCTTCCTCATTTGATCTCACTACCACCATTGTTAGCCATCATGGGAATCCTCTGGAACAAGTCCAAAGATCCAAGTGCAATTAGGAGTTCCTCAACTTCCTGTCCTGTCAAGGAAATACAACTTTTTCACGTTATTGATACATTTCTTAAATAAAAAAATAAGTAAGTAGAACTGCATTAATATGTTACCAAACATTACTACGTTAACCTGATACTAGAATGGCTCCCCCATAACGAAGTCACTAGTTTTATACTCAAGTGAGAACAAATTTAATATTTTAAAAAACATATTGTTCCACTATCTCGATTTTTTAGACTAAGTACAAAACTTTAAACTCCATCAATAAATCTTTGTTATAGTTAATCTACCGCTAAAGGAAGTAAATTGTATGTAATTTTTTTTCTGGAGTAGTGAAATACTGAAGTAGTGAAAGTTTAATGTAATCAAACTCGTAAAAGAAATCACATTTAGATAACTGTCAAATAAGACTACAGATTATAGCGGTTTTTATTTTTGTCATTTTAGGAAGCTGAGGAATTGCATCTCTAATTGCACTTAACCCCAAAAAAGGATCTTCGGGCTGCTTCAAGAGAAACATGATATTAAGGATGAGTAATATTATTAGGGGGTAAGGGTCACCCGCCTCCTCTCGAGATCCATGAGGAAGTGTCGAGGATATTGTATTTCAGTCACGTTGCCTTGGAAGAAGGAAAGGTCAACTCTGTACCAGGCTCTTCAGTAAGTCCCACCAACTTCGACGGCCATAGTTTTCCCTGGTGTCCCTTAAACAAAGAATGCCATAGTAAATATTTTTTCTTTAATTTCAAAAAACTTTCACCAGAAGAAAAATATTTTTTGGCTGGCTATATTTATAATTTTTTCCATAATTTTACCTCTAATTGCACTCTTTACAACATTGAATTTAGGATAAAGATATACTCACCTAAATTTAAATAGTTTGTATATAATTGCTTGATAATGCTCAAAGTGTTAATATAAATAAAAGTAAATTTATAGAAAATCCTAATGAAAAACCACGAATTATTATAAATAAGTGGAATAATAAAGAAGAAATAGAGAAAAAATTAAGAATTTAAGTATTTGTTAAATGTTATAGGTATTTCAAAATGTGTTTGGTAAAGAGCAATAAAAAGAAAAAAACTGAAATGATGTTTCAAAAGGGTTTGAAGATGTAATAAAAGATTCTATAAAAATCTGTCATCCAATTTACAATTAATTTTACACCCAGATAAGGATTTAGGGTTTTAAAATAAGAAATTAAGTTTTAATGGAAATAGAGCATCAACATTTTTCACTATGAAAATTAGGAAAAAAACTAGTATCGTAAAATGCAACAGAACCAATAATACAAAAGGGCCCATTCCTTCCCCCTTCTTTTTATTGTCGCTATCTTGTTTCTGTTTCTGCCGTGACGATCGCCATTTGCTATTGGCCTCTGGTCAGTCGTAGGTGGATGGTCGGCGAATGCAAGACGTACTGTGTCCTGTATTCTGTAGTTTAGTTTTAATGATTAGTGCTATGTTTAGGTTTTTATTAAGTGGATGTTTTAGAGTTAGTACAGTTGCCACACAACACGGTGGTTATAATTCCTGACTTTGGCGTATCACAACGCTCTTGGTATTATTTGATTATTTTAACCTAGTTTGTAATTATGTGTTAGGTTAGTTATTTATCTGAAGAAGAGATCAGATTGCAGATCTCGAAACGTAGTGTTACTGATTATTTGTTTCACTGAACGATGTCAAATGTCTGGAAAATCCTGTTTCTTTCACAATCCTTTCATCGTCAAAAATAAATCCTGTACACTGTCACATTTTTTTCTTTAGGCATTGCTACTTGGCCCTTTAAATAATTCCTAAAATTTCTCCTTTAAGTAATTTCTCGTAAATTCTATTCTTGTTATTTAATGGAAGTTATCAGAAAAGCTACCACTCAAAAGAATTTGAATCATAAAAATTTTACCACACTAAAATAACGCCTTTATGAGGGTATTTTTCATTTTAATGTCTAAATCATTATTTTTATAATGTAGCCCACCTTTTGTTAAATTATATTCACGAATGTTAATGAACATAATCATTAGTTTGTAGATTGATCTAATGACTAGTTTATTACAGTGTATAGTTATGTATGGCTATTTGTAGCTCCGTTTTCGCCTAATGGAGTTAATCCAATGACAAAGGGGTATGTTCTGATTAATCTTGTTAACAATCACCATCATTGTTATGTATTGCTTGCAATCCTCTCCGATCCACCTGCTGTAGTTGCATTATTCGGGACAGATCTCTGTATACCAGTTGTATGAGATGCTATGGACGGGGTTACCTGGCGGCTGTTCTGAGTGTCTTCTATTTGTACGCTGTATCTATGTATCAGTTTCTTTTACGAAAGATGTTATAGCAGAATGTGTAGAATCAACTAAAATGTATTCCTATATAATGGTTTTATTTTGATTTAAATTAATATCACACAAAAAGCAAACGCATAGAATTTGTTTAGTATTAGAATAAATGTATCTGTTGTAGACTTTAAAGTATTAAATTCGCATTAACTTTTTATAACATCCTTTAATATTGTTTTGATAAATTAAATCTTTAAAACAATATAAAAAAAACTAATATTTTAGTACCATATCAAACCTAATATACAGAGACAATTCATTCAAATATTGATGTGAATATCGGATTTAAAATAATGAACCAAATCGATCAATACCTATCAAGATATTTGTCAATGTAAGTAAATCACGGGTACACATGATGAATGTACAATAACATAACCAACACTAAAGTTGAAATTACATTGTACTGCAGTATATTATATAATGCAACAACAAGAGTTTTGGACATATAAAGGGTGAAGTGTAAACATAATCAATCTCTCATCCATCTTCCTGGAGTCAAATATAGAGGATTTGGTACTCCAAACATACGTTACCTCAGATATTATAAAAACTATATGGACAGACCCGGTAAATAATAGTATATGATATAAACAAGAATATCTAACTGGATCTAACTAAATTAGAAATAAAAGTTCTTCGATCACTTATATTAATCCACACTAATCAAAGGTTTTTCTAGTTGTCCTTTTTTTCTCGCCAACATACATCAAGGTCAATAATGGGAAATACCAGCATTACGATTTGATATTTACTCTCTTTCACAAAAAATGAGAAGAGACGGTGAAATTACCATTATAAGACTAATTCCATCGAAAGAAAATTATGAATAAAAATACAGCACTAATACAACTATTAAGATATAGTTTTTTTTTTTTTTAGGGAGAGGAAGGAAAATGCATTTTACGCACACAGGTGGCCAGCCTGTAGTGTGGGACTCTCACAAGGTGGTAAACTACCCACTAAAAACCTCCTCTATACTTCAGGATCCCAACCCGGAAACTGTTTGTCACATTACTTCAGGTTAGGTCTGAATTTTACCTAAGCACTCAGGGCTCGCGCCTCTCCAGCCATCAGAAAGTCAAAGGTATAAACCGCATTTAGGTCTAGATCTATCTTTTTAGCGCGGAGAATACCTTGGACAAAATGAGACACACACAGTTTCCAGTTGTCCTGACCCTCCAGCATCACTTGGCAGACAGAGTCCACCGAAAAAACACCCAGAGTGCGTGTTGCCTCAAGGCGGGGCCTTTCCCAATGTGGGCAGCGGAAGAATGTATGCTCCGCATCATCGAGAACACCCGGGCAATAAATGCAGTCCTGTGAACCGGTCTTTCGCATCAAGAAAAGGTAGGACTGAAAATATCCATGACCGGTTGAGAAACTGGGTGAGGTAATAGTGTCGCCGTTTCACCCAGAGCTGGACCATCGGTATCAGCCGTGCTGTCCAACGTCATCGGGTCTCTTGATCCCCCCAACTCCTGCCATTGCCGGTAGGTGTGGGTGCGCTCTTCTGATGTGGCACGTTCCTTGCCGATCTCGCCTTTTTCGCTGGTATATTGCTTTCCTCTCCTCAGCCAGAAGTTTGACCGGGATGACTCCAGCAATCACCAGGACGGCAGGCTCAGAAACTGTACGATATGCTGATGCGACTCTGAGAGCTGCTTGTCGCTGCACCCGAGCAAGCCGCATCCGATACACCTCTTTATTTAATGCATCTGCCCACACTTCAGCTCCGTACAGGAGGGACGGACTGGACTACAGACATGAGCCGTCTTCGGCTAGACCTGGGACCCACCGACGTTGGCCATTAGCCTACTAAGGGATTGCACTCCCTTAGCGGCCTTGTCCGCAGTACGGAAGATTTGGTCTCTCCAGGTCAGCTTATTGTCCACCATAACCCCAAGGTACTTGGCGGCACGAGTAGATTGGACAGTCACCCCACCCACGCGAAGTGGAACGACAGTGTCAATCCTCTTCTTAGTCAAGATTACAATCTCTGTCTTAGCCAAAGCAAGAGATAGCCCGTGATCCTCCATCCAGTTGTTCGCGACGCGCATGACTTGGTTCAGCTTCAGCTGGGCCAGCTTAACGTTGCGTGCGGCAATCAGTGCTACGACGTCATCGGCGTACCCAACTAAAACTGTCTCATCCGGCATCTCGGACCTCAGAAGGCTGTCATAGGAGACATTCTAGAGATCCGGACCCAGGATTGAGCCCTGCGCGGCGCCGGAGGTCACATTCATTGTCCGCGTCCCTTCTTTAGTTGTCGTATATAAGGAGTCGGGCCCGAAGATAGTCTTCGATGAGCCTGAGCAGGTTACGCTGGGATGCGAAAGGTGTTCCGCAATGCATCTAACATATCAGCCCATCTCGCCGAATTGAAAAGCATTCTTGACATCAAGCGTAACAAGAAGCACAACTCGACGAGAGTACCGACTATGGACTCTCAGCCATCTGAACTGCTCTCCGGACCTCTTCAATTGCGTCAATGGTTGACCGCCCCTTCCTGAATCCGTACTGGTGGGGGCACAAATCCCCGACAGCTTCCACGGCTAATGTCAGTCGGGAGCGGATCAACTTCTCAAAAAGTTTCCCTGCTGTGTCTAACATACACAAAGGCCTGTAGGACGAAGGCAGGTCAGGGTCACCTTTCCCCTTGCTAATTAGTACAAGCCTGGCTCTTTTCCACCGGGACGGGAACACACGCTTCAGAAAGGCAGGCATTATACATATTTAATAGAATCCTTGGATTGACTTGGAAAAACTTGTTTAAGAGCTTCACTCGGAATCCCATCTGGACCAAGAGCTTTGTTGTTCTTCAGGGAGAGGACAGCTGTCTCCAGCTCCTCATTACTGAAAAGCGGGATGTCCTCCACCCTATCGAATATGACTTCTTGCTTCGGCGGATGGGTTGGAAACAGGGACTGGACGACCTTCTCCATGGTGGCGCCGTCCATGACGGATGGAGGTGATCGTGCGCCAATCTTTCGGGTTACCATCTTGTACCCCAGACCCTATGGATCGGAATCGACGTCCTCCCTGAGTTTCCGCCAGCAGTCATGCTTACTTCCAGTTGATAGCCCGGCGGAGAGTCTTTCTTAACAGCCTTATAGGCCTCCGTCTTACGACCTCGGTCTGCGGGATTTCTAGCTCTCATGGCAAACTCTTCTGGTTCTTAAACAGGCTCTACGGAGATCCGCAATCTCGTCTGTCACCAATAAACAGGTTGCTTGTTGCACCTTATTCTCCTGCGCGGCATGGACTTATCGCAGGCCGAGGTTATTAGTCCCATCACTGACGAAACCAATGTCTCGGTTGCAAGCCCCACCGTGCACCGCAGGTTCCCGCGTTGTTGCCCGTAAGATGACATCGGTGAACTTTCCCGCGTCCAGCTTCTTAGTATTCCACTGGAGCGGTACTTCTCGAGGTGCAGAGGTTCTTCGCAGGCCGTCCGTTTACATCAAACAAGAATATACTGATGATCACTGGCAGTGTAATCATCAAGCACCATCCAGTGTTAGATCCGCGGCAAGAGTGACTCATACGCAAGGGTTATGTCGGGGATCGTGCCTCTTTGCCCGGGGCGTTGTGAAAGTAGGCGTATTGCCCTCGTTGATAACAACGAGTCCAGCCCTGGCAGCAAATGTCCAGAATGTACTTCCCCGGGAATTGGTGAGAGACATTCCCCACTCGACAGCCCTTGCGTTGAAGTCCCCACCAACGATGACATGTCCACTGGTGCCAATCACGCTCTCTTCCAAGCAGTCGATCTTATCGCGGAAGTCCTGGATGGCCTCGTTGGGGGTGAGGTAGCAACTAAAAATTGTAACGTCCCTACACCTTGTCCATGGCTCCGCATCAAAACTTCTTGTGGATTCCGCAACCCAGAAAGCAGCAGTATGGAGTGTGTCGG
The DNA here is from genome assembly GCF_021130785.1 of Homalodisca vitripennis. Classification (NCBI taxonomy): domain Eukaryota; kingdom Metazoa; phylum Arthropoda; class Insecta; order Hemiptera; family Cicadellidae; genus Homalodisca; species Homalodisca vitripennis. The sequence goes on along the minus strand of NW_025776814.1, from coordinate 814 downwards.
GAAACCACACCGAAGGGTCCCTAAACTCAATACTGCTCGCTCACTAAGAGCGCGTCGGCACCATGTTCTTGGGCCAGCTGGTCAAGCAGACTATCAGCTGTCCCTGGATCTCTCTAGATTGCACTGGAGGAGCCGAATTACTGAGCTTTCCCCTTTGCCCGTTCAAGTGCGGCCTTAAACACACCGCACCGCTCTGAGCCCGGTATGTGCTCCAGGGCGTTACCCTTACTGCCAGCTTCTTTTACAAATGAAACAGGAGTTCTTGTTACAATCCTGCCTCTTATGACCGATCTGACCACACTGGAAAACAGTGATTGGTGCGGTCAGGCCCCTTACAGGCTCGAGAGGAGAGGCCGAACCCAAGGCAGCGGAAGCACCGTGGGACGACAACTCCTTCGTTTAACCCGGCTACTCACCCAGCCAACTCGCAGATGTTGGAGAGCCAACAGCTTATTGGCGTGTCTCTCGCCTAATTCGGCGACCGCCATTCGCTGCTGGCTGCGGTTCGGCTTTGTGAGCCATACTTTAAATGTAGATTCTTTTAATTCGGGAATAGCCCGCTTTATAGCCTCTGTTACCTCGCTATCATTGGTGAGTCCGTCAAGGTCACGAATTTCAATCGACACCTTTGGGTCGAGTGACCGCACGGGACCCCTTGTCTCCGAGTGCTTTTTTTAAGCTCTCAGCAAAAAGCGGCTTTATCTTTCGACTTCCCCAGCTCGAGCAATACATCCCGTTTTGGGTCCGTCGAATTGCCTTAATGACAGTCTCTGACTCTGGCTTGGCTTTCACCCGGAGTTCCCCCAAGACTTCA
>NW_025776813.1:0-124665 GCF_021130785.1 Homalodisca vitripennis | reverse complement strand
TTCTTAATGGAAGCCTATACCTTGTGATACATAATTTTAAAGGTAATAGCTTACTGAATTGAATGCCACAAACCGCATCTCAAAGGAATTATTCTATCAGAAAATAGAGCATTTTTAGTATTGAAAAATTTACTGATGTTCAACAATGTAATTTTAACATGGTTCTTGCCACAAAATGTGTTACACTAATTTTTTAGCATTTTTTAAACGTTCAATTAAAATAAAAATAAACAATTTATTTTTAAGCTGTTTTTATAAGTACAAATTTACCAGTTTTTATTACAATGAATAAAACTTATGAGTCACTTTCTCTGATTACTTATGAATCTGTACTTGGTGTTTTCCAGTCAGCAGGAAGGTTTAAAGAGACAAAGGTCACTAGCCTATGAGAAACATTATTGTGTTATTAATCATCTGGTCTACAGGTTTCAGTTTGTTGAGCATGGAGCTTTCACTAGACAGGTCTAAGCTTGGGAATTACAAATGGACAAAGGTCATATCATTCCTGTCGAGTTAATCAGTGTCTCTGAAGCATTGCTGTCAAACAAGTTATCTAATTACAGTAGTTCAGTTTTTATTTGGCATTTTAATGGAATTGTCTGAAAGAGAAACGAATTACTCTGTTGATGATGCGAGGATATGGCGATCGTCAAAGATCTTATCGGGAAGTTTGTAATTTGTTTAATGACACTTTCCCAGAAAGGAAGTCCCATAAGTGTTTCAACAATATCAAAAACTATTGAGCGTTTTGAAATGACAGGGAGTGTACGTAATTGGCCAAAGTCGGGTAGGATACAAATCTGCAACAGATGAAGAACATGCACTAGATGTTTTGCAAACATTTATTGAAGACCCCACATACATCGCTCAGAAAAGCTGCACAGCAACATGATATGCACCCTATGTCTGTGAGTAAGATTTTGAAAATTAATAAATACAAACCATTTAAAAGTTCATTTAGTCCAACAGTTAAGTGAGGATGATTACGACAGAAGAGTTGAGTTTTGTGAACTTGTGATGCGCAAATGTGATGGACAATAGAGATTTTCTGACCAACATACTATTTTTCTGATGAGGCAACTTTTTTCCTAAATGGCAATGTTAACAGGCACAATTGCCGTTACTGGGGCTAGTGAAAACCCACATTGGATTACTGAGTCCCATTCACAGCAACCACAAAAACTGAACGTATGGTGTGGAATTTTAGGTAACAAAATTGTTGGACCCTTTTTCATCAATGGAAATTTAAATGCCGAACTTTACTACAATATGCTCCAAAATGAAATAATCCCAGCTATTCAAATTGCATCAGGAGAATACTTTGATAATGTATGGTTTCAGCAGGATGGTGCTCCACCCCATTATGGGAGACAGGTAAGAGAGTATTTGGATTTAAGGTTTTCCTCATAAATGGGATTGGCCGAAGAGGAGAAATCGAATGGCCTCCAAGATCTCCGGATTTGTCACCAATCGATTATTTCCTATGGGGTCATTTTAAAATCCAATGTTTATAGAAGAAAGCCTCATAATTTGGAAGACCTAAGAAACAGGATTATAGAGGAGATTGCTTTGATAACTGAAGAAATGTTAGGCAACTCTGTCGAATCATTTTACACAAGATTGGCTCATTGTCAAACCGTAGAAGGAACACAGTTCGAACAATTGCTTTGACACCAAATGCAGGTAAAACGTTTGTTGTAAGACTTTTCTAACAGCATACATTATTTTTTATTTGTAATAAGAAATCAATAACATAAGTATTTCCATAATTGTACTGTAATAAAAACTGGCAAATTTGTGCTAATAGAAACCAGCTTAAAAATGAAATTTTTGTTTTATTTAATTGAACATTTAAAAAAATGCTAAAAAATTAGTGTAACACATTTTGTGGCAAGAACCATGTTAAAATTACATTGTTGAACATCAGTAAATTTTCAATACTAAAAATGCTCTATTTTCTGATAGAATAATTCCCTTGAGATGCGGTTTGTGGCATTCAATTCAGTAAGCTATTACCTTTAAAATTATGTATCACAAGGTATAGGCTTCCATTAAGAAATATTCACGATACCCTCGGCAGGACGTCCCCCGTTGGTGTGACATAAACAAAACATTGTTCCAAAAAAGTAGATGCCCAATCTCTATCACGATTGTAAGAGGTTTCAAATTTATATTTAAATTATTAAAGGATATATTTGGGTGTTTCCAGACATATTATACACCCTGTATATACGTTTCTATCCACAGTGGGAATAACTGTATGCCTGAGTTTTAGCGAAGCCTATTATTTTTTGGAATAGTAATAGGTATGTCTGCCTGATTTTTTATTTATATATTTGTCTATCTTTTCGCACGATATCTCGGAAAAAAACATACTCTTTCTAGATATTTCTAGATCTAGATAACTTGGATGAAGATTTATTTAAATATAAGGAGAAGTAGTTCGATTGTTCTCTCTTACCTGAAGAAAGAGATCAAATCAGATTGCAGATCACGAAAAACGTAGTGTTACTGTTTTCTTGTTTCACTGAACGATGGCAAATGTCCGGAAAAATCCTGTTTCCTTCACAATCCTTCCATCGTCAAAAAATAACCTTCAAACAAAGAGTTCGATTGTGTTTGCAAGTCACTAGGTGGGATTTAGTATAGCCAGTGCTCGATTTCTAGAAATTGAGGTACCGGAACTACAACCTGCCGAGACTTAGCTCTCCTATTATAATATATCACTCCATCACCACAAAACAGTGTTTGCCTGTGTAAAGAATTAGGTTCTTGAAATGAAACAAGAAGATTTTTATAGAACTAAAACTTCTTTTATTAACATAAATAGCAGTAGAGCAATACAGCGTTACTTATTCGGATTCTTTTTAAAATATAGTCCAAAGCTTTAACTTGTTTTCATCGTATTTCTTTTCTTTTGATACTCTCCTTACTTTTGACAGCTAGCGCTGAGTGGTGTCCAGAAACAAGCCAAGTGTCAATGTACTTTTCTGGTTGAAACAGCCGGAGAGGATATCCATTTATTTTTACAAACAACAGGCCAGACAACCGTTGTAATTTTGAGTGACGATCTCACAGGTGTTATTATTAAATTCATTTGAGAAAACACTCTTTCACACATTCCACTTGATGAAATGGAAACCGAGTTGATCGATTGCTCTAGCCGACAGAGGCTGCCTCGTAACGTTCTGGAGTAGATATATTCTCTGAAGCCCGTTATTAACTGCCTTTCATTAACACCTTAACCGAAAACATATTTCGGTAACGTATACCGAAACACCGGTCCTAGAGACCGGTAACCACTATCTTGATTCAACGACGTATATTTACGACAAAATATTAATAAAAAGTATGAGAATGGTTTAAGAAATTAATGTAGACATGTTCTCACAAAAGATAATTTATTTTACATTAACTTTCAAACGATATATACAGTAAATTCTTGAAATATTTTAGTAAGATACAATAAGCACTAAACACTTTTCAAAAATACGTTAAATATTACCAGGAACTTAATTTGTAGTACTGATACTTTCTTTTTTACAGAATTATTAAAAATAAGGTATTAACAAAATTATTGTAATATTAGTAATAGTGTTGTAAAAATGTAATTATTACATTTTGTATACAAAAATTTTAAAAAAGTAGAAAACATAGATAACTATTTTACAAAACTATAAAAAATATACTTGAAATATTCATAAAATAAAATTGTATACAATATAAAAAAACATTAGAGAAACAATAAAAGTATTGTATAGACCTTTTCATTTCTTATGTCAGTTCCTTCAATCACTGTGGTCTCTTTACGCACAGTCAATGGCACCACTCATTGCACACTTTGCGGCTACATTCCAAACATATAGGAATGTCACATCTAATACACTTGTATTGAGTTTTTCTCTCTCCTTTGCTGAGGGGCACTTTCCACAAGTTTTTCCTTTTTTCCATTTTATCAGAAGGCAACACCTGCAACTGCTTCTACTCTTTGGCCCAGGGCAAAGTTGATTGAGCTTCTCACATCACGAGGAAGGTTTGGTGTACAACAGACGTCTTCTCAGATAAGGCTCTGTAAGATCCTTGGCCAAACTTTTGGTGAACTGAAATCTTGTGGTTGAAGGGGTATCTTTGTAGCATAAATACAATATACAAGCATTTATGCTAGCAATGCTAAGGAGGCGGTAAAAAACAGCCAGAGGCCAGCGCCTTGTTCTTCGCCAGTAGTGTAGATGGCACATTTCATGTCTAAAATGTCGACTCCACATTTTGTTTTATTGTAAAACCGTATAATCTCTGGTTTTTGCACTTCGTTCATCCGTAAAAAAATGGCATGGTGCATAGTAGAGATGAGGACTACAGCTCTCTTCTTTTTTGGAACGTATGAAACCAAAGTTCTCGTGCCATTGAATCCATAGCGAGATGTCCCGACCTTTCTTTCCTTGTCCTGAAGAAACTCTTGGGGAATATCTTTTTTATCTTTTCTCATTGTCCCAACGTATGTGAGACCAACTTTTTCGAGTTCTTCTGTTACTTCTAGGCTAGAAAAACCAATTGTCAGCTGTTTACATTGCGGTTGGTTCTTTGTATTGGTTTCGTCAGTCTTATAACAGATTGGGTTGGTTTGCTTTTTTTCTGGTCTTCTTGAGATAAACCTTGACCATCACTTCCTTTGCCGGTATAAAATATAGGCATTGTGGAGATAAGATGTCTTCGCATCTGTCAGACACATAATTTTTATGCCATATTTGTGTGGTTTCTGGGGCATGTACATTCGAAACCCACACCTGCCTCTGAACGGGTACCAACATTTCATCTATAGTTACATGTTCAGATAAGCAATACAAGTTTTGAGAGTTTTCAATGAATTTATTGAAAACCTCACTAATAGCAGCTGCTTCATCAGATGATTTTCTTTGATTGCGAGTTCTCTTATCGTCAAATCGCAAAGCAGATAGCAGTATCTCGTATCTCTTTACGGACATTGTGGCGTTGAAATACGGTCTGTTAGCAGCGTCTTTTTGAAACACAGAGGTAATTGTTTCGTTATTTGATTTTAAAACTGAGGACAAAAGCAGTAATCCTATTAAAGCATTGATTTCAATTGCATCAGTATCCTTATAATTATATTTATTTGTTGTTTGGCTCAAGCCAGATCTTACAATCTTCAACTTAGTGTTTGTATGTTGAACAATAGTATTGACTATTGTTTCATCAATCAATGAGTTTCCATATGGCCAACTTCTCTGGGTTATTACCCAATCTTCTTGCTGGAAGTCTCAAACCAGGTAAACCACCAGTAATTATATTACGAGCTGGTGTTCGCACTCTTGTATTTGCCTCTGGCTCTAATGTACGCCAAGGATATGCCGGTCCTAGTTCACGTTTTCTAAGGCGGCCAAATACATATTCTGGCATATCTGTATCTACTAAATTATTTGGAGTATCATCAGACTCACCCTCCAACTGACGATCTTCGTCCTCACCAACACTGTTTTCATCATCATCCTCTGATGTTGAGCTGTAATGGCTGGAACAGGAAGGATTTCTGACTTTCACCTTCATGCTCTCTCCAATCTGGATCCGCATCCGAATCATCAAAAAAGTCACTCTCTTCAGAGTCATCATCACTTATGTCACTGGCTAACATCTCCGTAACTCGATTAGCAAAGTCCCTAGCTCGCACTGAAACTTTTCTACTTGAACCAGGTTCTTCCATTATTAATGTCTACAAATAAATAAAGTAATAAAAAACTGGAAGTTGAACACTACTATATTCGTTTTAGTCACTGAGAAACGCAAAGCGAAACACCCGGTACAGGAGACCTCAACAAACTTTCACTAACTGAAACATCCGGTACGTCAGACCGGCAGAGTTTTAAAAATCGATAAGTAACGGTAAAGGCCTCGTGTAAAACTGAACAAAACCTGGTTTTTTGGGCGGAGCGGTGGGAGGGGGGAAGCTACTGGGACCGTCGAATAGATCTGATAAGCAGTATTGCCAACAAGTAGAAAGAAATTTCCCAATTTGGTACCTGAGACCGGTGTTTCGGTTAAGGTGTTGTTAAGCTTAAACCTGGAAGCAAGTTCCCTCATTTTGTTTTCTCCGAACGTTATTGGGATGTCTTCAGGCCAGTCTCTAGTGTCCATAACTTTGAAAGTTTCTGCTAACTTAGTGTCTCTTTCATTTAAACAGTCTCGCTTCAATAGACGTTTCCAGTACTCCGTAAAATATTTCCGGGTTCATCGGTTGGTCGTTTACTCGACCAGCGTTTGTTTGGAGAGGAAAACTGAAAAAAAGACAAGTTGTCAACTGCTTCTTGGGCCATTTTAGAGTATAGACCAGGAGTTGTTTTCCTTTCTTCGAATAAAGCAACTACGATTTTGCAATTTTCTATTTGCATAGCTCAAATCTGCGTTGCAATGCTGTAAAGCTTCACTTAGTTCTGAAAGCTCTTGTAAAGCGTCAGCCATCAAACCCCAGGTCTAATATGAAATTTGTATCTGTGATTTTGTTGAGGAGGCAAGAAAAGTACTTCTTTCTTTGTTGTCTCTAGTTGTATCATTTGAAGCTTATTTGGAGTGTTGTACTAACGCCTCGTAGGACTTCCCATACAGCTGAACGGATCTGAAACTAGATGCGACCCAACGGGGTGGTCAAAACTCTTCCCGTTTTAAAATTTCTGCCTCTAAAAGATTCGCAACAGTTCCGGAGTTCCCTACTGTTCTTTGGTGAGGCGTGATAGATAAAATAGAGTTTATCAATAAAGGATTTGAATCTGCTTACTTCTGAAACAGATTTAATAACGTCTGAAATTGACAGCTCGAGTCTATGGTTTGCACAGTCCCAGACAATAATAGAAGGGAATTTCTGAAAAATAATGCCCCAATTCCTTTGTGTTTTTCCGAGCATGGTAGCAGCACCATCACAAGTTAAGCTTGTCAAGTTATCGCTTTAAAAACTGCTCAGATAACTCATTTGAATGAAGGTAGTTCATTAAAGAGTCCAAATACTTTCTTTAGCGGTAAACGCCATCAAGTTCTACCAGATCCAAAAAATACGTTAGTGGAGTCACACATAACAGTTTTTTTTCAAAGAACAACTACCGGACGTTCACAATAGATAGCTTCGTGATACATTTGAATGTTTTATTATTGATTGCGAGGTAAACTATAGAAATAGTATATTTTAAGAAATTTGATGTTCATAATAAATTTGGTATTTAACTCACCAACCAAAAATTTAGTTTTGGTTTCATTATTATTATTATTTGAAAAATAGAGGTCCCGGAACGCCGTTCCGCCGCGTTCCGTCTCAAATCGAGCCCTGAGTAATTAGCGTTATATCATATCTTTGCATTGGTCTTGTCTTTAATCGTTATGGCAAAGAGAAATTTCCAAGCTAAATAAATTCTTAACAAAAATTCAATACACCCATAAAAGATTAAAACAGGTCTCAATTAACACATGAGGCCCAGTTACCCCATCACATAAAAACAACCTTTTATAGTGACACGGTGTATAGTCCCTTTATTGTTTAAACCCTGATATTCAACCCAATTTAATTTTGAAAAATCTGAATGCATCACGTAACAATAAAGTTTGAGAAATGTTTATTTTGTAGACTTGAAATTTTACAGGACACTTAATATCTACAATCACGAGTTATATTATGCGTAATTTTTGTGACAAGGTCTTAGTTGTACGATTGTCTGTATGTATATCTCTAAGCAGAACACCTAGAACAGTAAAATCAGTTGTATAATTGAAATATCGCATGAAATTTTAGCGAACCTGGAGTCTGTTACGACAGGAGGTCTGGCGTCCATCTACCTAGTTTCATAAAAAAACATAAATAATCACATGATGTTTAATATAATATATATGATACATCTATATATATATATATTATTATATATATATATATATATATATATATATATATATATATATATATATATATATAGTTTTTTTCACTATACTACACAATGTTGATATGAATTCAACTAATATGTTGAACTGATCAAGTATCTAGTACGATTACCCTTAAATTAAACCAAAACCGTGTCTTATTATTGCAAATGTATATACGTATACATTTACTGTAATGAGAATTCATAAAAATATAAGGTGTGTAACTGTTAAAGAATATTATTACACAAAATTTGAGAGTGTAGCCCTAGAAAGTTTTAAAAATTATAAAGTACTACTATACTCAACAAAAAATATATAAATTAAGTTATACATACGATAACAAATAAAAAGTTATAAAAATAAATACTTTTAAAATAAATACATATGTTTGTACATTAACACGTATTATTAGGATGATTATATTATAGTTCTTATTGTTTTAGACCCACTATACCTGTACATTAACATACGTCCACCGATCTTATGTTTTCAAAACAGTTACCTCCCATTTATATCGCTAAGCGCATAATCCCTTTCATAAATGCTAGTTAGCATGCAGCTAGTGGTATGAACCTATTAAAAATTATTAAACAAACACTTTTAATTAAATACATCCAGGACAACAATGCTCTGTAATGCAGTTTACTTTTAACCTTTCATCAGATAATTCTTTAACTAAAAAATTTATTAATCAAATAAAATCATTATTTGTAAGTTTTTATGACTTTTCTCAAAACTTCCTCGACTTTTGGAATTTATTGGTATATACAGGTAGTATTTTTTCTTCTGTTCCTACTTTCTCAACTGCCTATGATATTAATTACGAATTTCGATTATATGAACACTTCCATTGCCTCCTGATTTCAATATTATCGATTTTAATCTTTGTTCTGGGCCTTTAATGGTATATAGAATTTTCTCATACTTCATTAGTCTTTTTTTAAACTTAAGACGAAAAGTTTTTCGTGAATTTTCTTTGTTTGATTTTCCACATTAAAAATATTTATGAGTTTTCTTCTTCTGTAAGTTAACATAGATAACCTCTTATGTAAAAGTATAAAATATCCTGAAAATAGTATAATAAATTGACTGCAATTTTGAATCACTGAATCACTAACTGTCAAGAAAAATTAGAAAAAATACAATAGGTTCTATTCAAATAATTACATCATACTTTCTATTTGCTTATATATTAGACAGTAAGTAACTACAGACTATTTATATAATAATCCAGGATTATTATACTTTGTTTTATAAAATTAAAAACTAAATTAAACTCTATTAAAACTGCTGTTTTATGTACTCGTATAACTCCATTTTTTTAAGATAATAAAGTCACCTGTACGCTATGTGTTTAATATATCATAGTTTGACCAATTTTAAATTCCTATGCATATACCTTTTTGTACACTACCTTCAATAAATATGTAACACTTTTCAGAAAGAAATATTATGTATTACGTTTTGCGTTTATTCTATACTTTATCAACTGTTGACATCAACAAATACTGATAAAATATACATAATTTACCTTTGTTCTTATCGGATTTCCACACCAGTACACTAAACCAATGTATCTAGCAACGGTGTTGACGGAGGCGCATGGTCTATTTCCTCTCGTCCTCATTTCATTCTTCGCCAAGTCTTAACAATCATTGATTTGGTACTACTTTAGTACAAAACACATCAATGCTAGCCTGGACGTATAAGCATTTACCCAATTTTGTATGTGAGAGGTATGTTACTGTAAGAACATGCTTATAGCCTGCAATATAATCAGAAGTTATGTATCTTAAACATTGCATATATTCAATGGTGACGCATTTACCTTCATGAGATAATACCCAACATTACTATCCTATCAAATTCAAATCAATCACAGATTGTCATATCACGCAAATTAATAGAGCTATATACTTGAAACATGGATCAAACCGTCTACGTAGGAAAAGTAATGTTAATGAGGATGGACTTTAAGGCGGATGTTTCTCATAAGGTCAGGCGCATCAAAGATACGTTTATGGCCTGCAAACAGATGGAAAAACGAGATTAGGGCCTGAGACTAGGGATTCTCACTGGCATGATTACAACAACACTTGATAGTTTTAGATCAAGGATTTTTTACCGTACAATAGGAAAACCATGTCTTACCAGAATACAGTCCCCCATGAACACGAACATGCCCTTGACCTTGAAACTTGAATAACTTTGAAATGTAATGAAAAAATCCCAGGCTATCTTTTTTAATTATATGAATTAGACCTGTTTCCGTTCCAGGAATTCCATAGAAACGATGATCTGTCATTCACCTCACGATCACATGTCCTACGATTAGATTAATCAGTGTATTGTACATAACAATGGAAGTAGACCAAACCCTTAGCCGTGTGTGTCAATTGATGAACAGCGATGGAAATAATTAATACTGAAATAGTTTTATTTCAAGTTATTTAAAATCATTATTTTGTATTTTATGATGAATTACATATCTAACTAAATATATATATATATATATATATATATATATATATATATATATATATATATATATAGTTACAGAGACTAAATTTTATGGACGAACAATACGAATAAAAATATATCTTCAGGATTTGAAAGTGTAAGAAACTGTAACTGTACGTGTGACAAAATACCTACAAAGCAAAGAAGCATCCCATTCTTAACATCAAAGGACCTCTATCCCACAGTTCAATGAACAGTTATCTATTTTTGTATTAGGACTTGAATATGTGAGGTACAAGCTTGTAGGATCAAATCTTCCACTTATACCCTGTGGTCTCAAAACATTGCACATATAATAAGCAGTTATTTAATCCTCTGTACTCTAAATAATATATGTATATACAGTAAAGTATGAGAATTTAAAATGTGGTATTTACTTAGTCTCTTTCTTTATATCTAAGACCCTTTTCTTTCTGATTCTATTCATCAATAATATAATAGATTAGAAAACACGTTATCATTTAAAACTAAGAAAATGATCTGTAAAAATATATCATATATTTTACAAATATTAATAAACTTAAATAACACATGGTAAATAACACTTACTTTTCAAATATTATACTTGAACGATTATTCTTAGAGTAACTTAAAGTTCCTATATATCTACGGATAATTCCTTGTGTCTACGTATCCACTGCAATGGGAACAATAAATACTCCATCAAGAGCAATCTAACCGCACCCCATAAACTAGTAAGAATGCATTTATATACTGTATATGTTGCGATTATACTCGTACTATACAATAGTCTTGAACATTATTTGAAATAAAATATATCTGACAATGTATTGCTGGGAAATAAAAAAAAAACTAAGTACTGATATACCTAAAAATATTCTTAGTTTATTGTTTGATATTACGCCTTATAGTCATATTTTTTCTTAAAATTACAATTTTAATGTGAACTAGTTCCGGAAGAAAAACCAAGTGCCAGTCAATGATGTTCTTTTGATTGCAAATGCTAATTAATATAAGACCACTGAAGCCTTGAACCACTAGCTACTAGACTTGCCAGAGACCTGCCAAAGACAGTAGCATATGATAGGACATACACTACCAAAGATCTAGACTAGAAAAAGATGTTTGACCCTGGAAGCGTGAAATCATCAAGGCCTGCTGTGGGCTATCAGAGACCGAAGTCTGGCAACGGTCTCTATTGTCCAGTGTTCGAATACTAAGAGAAGGGAACAGTCGCAGGCGGTTCACTGCAGCCTAAGTTGCCTGACGACAAAAGCCACAACAAAGAATATTTGAAGGCGAAGGCAAATTTTCAATTTCCAGTACTATAAATATTTTATTACAAAAATACAACTTTAAGATAAAACGAAATTATATAAAAGAAATTTAAAGAATGACTTTGCTTAGAACATGGTTTTATGACTTGAATTATGTCATTGAATTACTTCACTGGGTAAGTACTGAAGTTTGTTAATTTAAATTTTATGAATTGTATTAGTATTTACATACACATAAAAATATATTAATTATATGGCAAAGATGTGCAATTGTAAAGCAGAATATTCGGATTATTATCAACTGTAACGCATTCTGCTATCTGCGCGTCAAAACACTGTGCTCTAATATATATTTTAGGACTCTTCTTAGTATGAAAATGACAAGTTAGTAAATGACTCTTTCGAAAATTTATTACGTTACTATTTAAACCTTACAAAAGCGCTTGAGTTGGGTGGATAGGAATATCTATGAGGCTCTAAATATAATAATATTGTGACGTTATTTTTGTAATGAGTTCGTAAATGAAAATAATATATTCTGAAACTAACGTTATCGTCCGCAACCTCATCTGATAAAAAAGAACAACCTGCTTATTTTAATAGTCCAGAACAAAAAATTCATATTTCATTATACTTAAATTGATCACCTGTGAGAAAACTCGTCATCAACATCGCTGATTGTAGTTGATTAGTTGTAGGAGAAGTAATAGGAGAGTTCAAATAGGGTTAAAAGATTGAAACAATATATTTTCTAAGGTCAAATTTTACTTTGTTTGATACATTAAAAACCAACCAAGATACACGTAAATAGGTGTTAAATAAGCGTTAGCATATTATAAAAGTAAAACAATTTTGTGACTAATTCCTCTTTCGAGCTATGGAATTTATGTTTTTGCACGGTGAAAAACTTGCGTTTCGCGTCATGTAACGCCACGTTTGTTCCCTCAGTTGCCGCTAGGGGCGGGACTACTACGGCCATTTTGATCTAGGAGCGTTTCTTCGTTCAGTAACTATCCAGGAGTCCAACTGAAAATTTACTGTCTGTCTTTGTTGAAGCAACTAAACCGTTATATAAACTGATCCAAACTAGAAGTAGACGAATTAAAAATATGTTAGGAGAGATTAAAAGGGAAATATACATCACGGTAACATACAATATTAAATACAGAAATATAACAAAAATCCCTAATCTAGTAATATTTTAAAATTATTATACAGGTGTTTTTTTTGTTTTGGTTAATTATTGTTTTATAACTGTTTGATAAGTTTACTCGTATTAATATTGATGTAAATGAGTCCAAAATAGTGAATCGTCTCGATCTATTCCTGCTTTTGCAAACTTGCCTTGGTCGTGGAATTCACATTAGTTTACTTAAGGTGTAATTTGAAAACTGTGAAAATTAAAAAATCAATTTTTACCCTGCTATTAGTAGCACTGTTGACTTTAACACTAAAATTTCTAACGCCAAACAATCATTGAAAAAGAGACTGATATAAATTGTGAAATACTGGTTAGATTCCAAAGTAAATTTATTAAATTACTGCATCATTCAATTGCTTGATTTAATGCTTATAATATTCTTAATTGAATTGCAGCACGGTTAATATTGATTGCTATTCCAAGTAACTACAAAGTTTATCCTGACGAGATTTAAAAAAGCATTAAAAACCATTTGTTACATATTTTCTACTAACAAGTTTGTGTAACTTCATACTGAAAGAAAATTTGTGTTTCTGCTAACTATAAACCTTTACCCGATTACATGGGGCCTTACCTTAAATTGACTTAAAAATATATATTTCGTAAAGACAGATTTTATTACGAATTGTCTTAAGAAATTTCAATGCTATTGATTGAATTTTTTAAAGTAAATTCAATTTAACAATAAACGATAAAAATATAGCGACAACGCAAAATGGAAAAACAATAGATACTGTTTTTAGCAAGTTTTTATTGCAGAATTTCTATCTCTTATGTCAGTTATAAGAATTTCATAACCCATAATTTCATTATAGGGATTACGATGACAATGAATAAATTATTTTAGAAATATAGATTGTAATGAAAATTCTAATAATCCAATTATAGAAACTAATTATTAGTTTATATTTAGAAGCAAGTGATTATTGTAATATATTAAATGTAAAAATTGCACAAATATATGGATAACATTTATTGAAAAAAAAAAAAAATATGTTCAGGAGTTGAGTGTTACATTTTATTAAAAAAAGTTCAATAGTTACTACACGTACTGTGTCAAGATATATTAATATTATCAGCCCGTTATAAGATTTAACCGATTAGATAATTTATTGTAGAAAATATTATACTACGGATTTCCAGAAAACACAGATTTTGTGCTTACAGGTAGTAAATATGCACAAGAATCCTATATATTTAAGGCATTTTCATAAATTACGACAATTTGGTTCTTTTAATAATTCAAAACTAAGGGAAATGTTATAAAATCGTTACTTGCTCAGTAGTGAAAACCCAGTTCCTCTTAAATATAGACGCGTATAAAAATATAAATATGATATAATAACAGAACTTTTCATTATACTCATCGGTAGTTCACACTAGAATGAGAACGCTGGAACAGAAATGCAGCAAACAAAGATACGACCCAACCCACACCGTTCCAGGAGTGGTTCTATTTCACTCACCAATTCTTTGTTCTCTGTCTTTTGAGGGTGGAAATTGAATATCAGAGGAGGTGGAGATATCATGTATCCTTTGCTCTTTCTTACTATATGTTCTGTTACCAGAGTTATTGTTTTAAGAATTATTATAATTTCAATTATTATAATTCAACTAAGAATATATTACTCCAACAATTACGTAAAAATGAATTAATACAACAAATCATAGGTATTTTATAAGATTCTTTTTCCTTTAAAAGATTCACAAATGTAGTTTTAGAATAATATTTGTATGTAATTCATAATAAAAATAATATGTTAAAAGTTTGTTTGTATGTTTTTAAAACGTTACTGACCTGACATTAAAATGAAGCAAAGAGGAATATGTAATTGTTATAACGGATCTTAGTCTAAGTTTCAGTTAAGAATTTAACATGTTCACTATTAAAAAATTACTATAATAGTTCAAAAACACTATAATATATGTTTATGAAAAGCAACGTTGCTATTTAATTCCTCATAAGCATAACTTCTATATAGAAATACTCAAAGTACTCAGAGAGCTATACAAGTTTTTCATAGGATAATTGATAAGATATTGTTCCTTCAATAAAATTAGATATATCTGAATTTTGTATTTAAAATGAGAATATAATTTTACTAAGATCATGTATATTGCATAGAGGTAATAAATTTAACGATTTCCTCGTTATTTTGGGTGGTCACCATGAACAAGATTTTCTTCATTTTATATTATGTACTGTACAAGGTATGTGAGTGATAGACCATGGGTCATGTAAGAAAAAATATTCTGGACAGAATGAAACATATCATGCATCTCCCAGAAGGGACGATCACAGAGCGCGATATACTTATAAAAAATTAAGTTAATAAAAACCATTCACATTTTAAGGTCAATTCGATTTAAAAATACAATGTGAAGAGAATTATATAATACGAATTCTATTACTTACATGATCATAGCCATGCCATGATTATTGAATTAGGTGTTAAAATTCTGTTTAAACAAGTAATTTAAGTGTATAGGCTTATTTATTCTGGAAGTATCTACCAAGTGATAGTGTGTCAATGTATATGTGTGTGTGTGTGTGTGTGTGTGTGTGTGTGGTGTGTGTGTGTGTGTGTGTATTTTAATAAATATTTAAACACAAAACCACATGCCGAGCGAGTTTGCTAGTTTTTCGTCCCAAATAAGAATATTATAAATTATAACTTTGTCTTTAGCTATTAGGCGTTACTGTCAAACATATATTTATATAAATATTAATGTGTATATAAAAAAACTAACGTATGATCGGAAGACTACATAACTGTTTATTCTAACATATATTTCATTATTACTTAAGGTAATAACAGAATTTAATTTTATAAGATATTTATTTTGTTAATTAGCTCTTTAAATATTTAGTTTAAACAAAATATAGAGAATTTGTATGTTTAATTTTTCTGTTTTTATTTTACATATATATATATATATATATATATATATATATATATATATATATATATATATATATATATATATATACAGGGTGTACATAAAGTCCTGCACAGGTATAATATTTTCTGAACGATAACAGATAAATCAACAAGATTTGGTACATCAGCACGACACCTAAAAATCTACTTTTTGAAGGAACTATCAGTTTTCTGTAATATATTGGGGACGTCCTAAAAGGAGTCAGAAGGAAATCTTAAATAGCAGCATAGGTCAATATGCACATCATTTTAAAGGGCTTATCTAGCAGAGTTTACTGCAGCAAACCGCACTCAAAAAGATTGATCCAATACAAAATGGCGGCTGTATATAGGTTTTATTTAAAAAAGATGTTTACTTACGAAATATTTTCTGAGTAAATGTCCGAATTGGTCACCTCCGGTTATTTTACAGTTCGAAAGACGCACATAAAAACTAATAACAGAATTTTGCAGGGCAACTTGAGGAATCGTCTGACATTCTTGAAGTATTCTTTGTCTCAGTTCATTTAAAGTTTGATGCTTTGTTTTGTAGACGTTGTCCTTAAGGTAACCCCAAACAAAATAGTCTAGTGGAGACAGTTCTGGTGAACGCGCTGGCCATTCTACAGTCCCCCGCCTTCCGATCCACCTTTGCCAAAAAAAAGTGTTTAAATAGGCTAATACGTCGATGCCGTAGTGTGGGGGTGCTCCGTCCTGTTGAAACCAAATATTTTGGAAATGTTCTCCAGACATGGTTCGAAGTGCTGGTGTAATTTCATTTTCCAGCAAACGTTGGTATGATATTGCATTTAAATTTCCTTCAATAAAGAAAGGACCTACCAATTGGGTACTTATCTCACCAAGCCAGACATTCACTTTTAGTGGATACTGCATATGTGCCTCCCGCATCCAGTGAAGATTTTCGCTACTCCAGTAACGGCAATTGCGCCTGTTTATGCTTCCATTCAGCATAAATGAACACTCGTCTGAAAACATAATATTGTTTACAGGGTGTTCATAAATGAATGGTGCAATTTTGAATGCTTATAAACAATTTGCTATGCAAGGTAGAAAAATATGGTTGGCACCTCTGAATTCTTCAGCTCAATTAGTTTTATTGCTCTGTGTTAGATAACAGCTGTTTCATTGTTGTTGGTTAAATTTTGCAATAACTTCAAACATTTGATTCTGATCTAGAAACATGTTTTCTGATCAAGAAAAAGCCAAGTGTGTGCTATTGTTTAGTGAATTAAGGTCTTCTGTTTTAGTGCAAAGGGCTTTTAGAAGATTATTTAACAAAGATCCACCTCATAGAAACAACATTACGCGTTGGAGTAAACAATTCGAAGAAACTGGATCGGTACAAAACGGAAGTCTTCTGGGAGACCGACTGTATCAGAGGTAACAACTCAAAACGTTAGAGAATCTTGTCTTAGATGTCCACAAAAATCTCTTCCACGTCGGAGTCTGGAGCTTGGAATCCCAGTGACAACTCTGCATAACATTTTGCATAAAAGGCTGCATTTTCATGCCTATAAAGTTCAACTGTTGCATGGGATCAAACCGAATGATAAAAATAAATGTGTGGAGTATGCAACTTACATCTTAAATCAGATTGAAGAAAATGAATCATTTTAAAATGATGTTATGTTTACAGATGAGACAAATTTTCATGTTAACGAGTGTGTTAATAGACACAACGTTCGAATTTGGGGTCCTGAACATCCTCATGAGATCATAGAAATAATCCGAGACACACCAAAAGTAAACGTCTGGTGTGGACTGACTAAAAAACAAAGTAATTGGACCTTTTTTCTTGGCCGAGAAAAGTCTTAATGGTAATGTGTATCTGGACATGCTAGAGAATTTTTGCTTTCCTCTCAAATTGACGAGTTTTATATAATGTCAATATGGTGTATTTTCAACAAGATGGTGCGCCACCCCATTATAAGGACTTCGTTCGTGATGCTTTGAATGACAAGTTTGGACAAAGATGGATAGGTCGAGGTGGCCCAATAGCATGGCCTCCTAGAAGCCCGGATTTGACTTCATGCGATTTTTTTTTGTGGGTATACGTGAAAAAACATTGTTTATTCTTAGAAGATCCGTGATTTAGCTCATTTAAAGGAAAGGATTTATGAGGCAGTATACAAGAGACATGCTGCACAGTGTATGGGCCGAGATCGACCATAGATTAGATGTCTGCAGAGCTATCGGTGGTGGACACATTAAAATGTACTAAATGTATCAGTATAAAATTGTTTTTAACGAGGATTCTAATGAAATAAATATTTTTAATGTACTTCGTACGGTTCTCTTTTTATTTTATGTTTAAATTGTACCATTCATTTATGAAAACCCTGTACATCAATTTCGGTGCGATCTATTTTGGCCATCATAGTTTCACAAAATTCTATACGTATCGAAATCATCTTCGTTGAGTTCGTGCAACAAATGAACTTTATAAGACTTATAATTAGACCCTTTCAGAATTTTTTAACAGACGTAACAAAGTTGTCTTCGGTTGTCGCAGTAGTGGGTCTTCATGACCTATGACGATCGGAAACACTTCCTGTTTCCATAAAGCGTTGAACAGTTCTCCCTACAGTTGTTCTAGAAATTGGCTGCCTCTCGTGAAAGTAGTCATTAAATAAATTGCATGCTTCCTCGTGTGATCTGTTGTTTCCCCAACCAACCATCATCAGAAGTGTTATACGTTCACGTTCGTCAAGCAACATAATATAGTTGAAGAACTACAAGCAATACGACAAACTCTTTTGTATTAAGCGCGCTGATAGAAAGGATGGACAGCACTACTAAAACAAGAAAACTAGAATAACCTACTATGAATAGACTGGATAATAGGAAAGTCCAAACTGCGACCCAAAGATAAGAGCTTTCTAATTGTTACTGTTATAAGGTTTTCCCCTTTATTAATATATTTGGACCAAATTTGTAACCCTTGAGGATAACTAACATCATAATTCACTTATGTACAACTGACAAGCATAATGTAGTATTTAGCTGCAGTATTCGTTTGGTTGCAGTTTTGCTTTTCTGGGGTTATGGATACTAATAAAATGTAACCAAGTAAAACCTTTGAACAGCCGCAATTTTGTACTGGATCAATCTTTTTGAGTGCGGTTTGCGGCATTAAGCTCTGCTAGATAAGCCCTATAAATTATGTGCATATCGACCTATGCTCTCATTTAATATTTCCTTCTGACTCCTTGCGGGACGTCCCTATGATATTACAGAAAACTCATAGTTCCTTCAAAAAGTTGATTTTTAGGTGTAGTTTTGATGTACCAAATCTTGTTGATTTATCTGTTATCGTTCAGAAAATATTATACCTGTGCAGGACTTTATGTACACCCTGAATATACTCGTATATATTTATATATATTAGTAAACAATTTACGCTATGTACCATATACTTCGTAGAACACGAAACACTTGTGATATAAAATAACTTAAAATAGTTGCTGCCTTATTTATAATTGCATTTGCTTGTAGTTGAAATAAAATTTTCTGTAAAAAATAAAATAAAATTCGTAAAACGATATTTGAAAATCACGAGCTCTTATTCTTTGTCATCATCAATACTAGCTTATCACATTTAATAGTAGCCTACTGGATTATGTGGCTGTTTCTCAATTATTGATTGTCATTAACCTGATTATTAGCTTTCCAATTCTTGTCTTTAATCAAATTAGAGAAACACACATTTAAAACATTTAGGAGTAAACTAGGAAATATTGATAACTTTCGTTTCCACACAATAGATTGGATTTTGTTTGTTACATGAAAATAAAATCATTATTAACTATGTATTTAAATAGTATGTGTAATTACAATTTCGTTATTACACACCATTAACACTCTATGTAGTAATAAAAAGAGTTGAGAACACTATTGAATACAAATCAAGGGGAGAAGGCTGTTGGTGGCAATCAATTAGCATGTCAGAAAGTGAAGAATCATACGTAACCTTTGGCATAAATCCAAGGTTTTTACCAAAAGAAAGAACATAAATGCACAATAACGCCTTCGTACCGTGTATTTTTTATCACTAATATTTATGCTATTCTAAGCCATAAAGTTAAACAGTATCCACCTAAAAATCCCGCTTTTGCGAAAACAGAAAAACCTGGTTATCATTCGTATCAAGTAATAGAGAATCTGATTTATTGTAGATCTTCAAATTGTGACCATGTTTCACTAGGTTGGTGTTTTAAAAATAAATTATAGTAACAATAAAGATGGTAAATATAAATATTGTAAAATAATATATGGATCACTTTCAAACTTTAAAGGAAAGGAGAAAATAGTATACTTATAAGCGTACAATACTACTCACCATTGCGTTAATACTACCATTTTTATTTCTTAACAATGAACTCTTTTCTCGGAATTAAGAAAATATAAATAAGAATAAATTCTAATTGATGTTTGGTATTATAAAACATATTTAGTGGCTATTCTTGGTGATGGGATTTTATTTAATAATAACACGCAAAATTATTATGAAATAACCTAACTCTAAATTTTCATATATTCTAGTTATAGACAATTTGCCTTAAGAGTCTCAAAGTTTATGTAAAAGAAGGAGGAGACATCGAAGTTTAAAAGTAGCTGTGTGCCACACGCTACTTTAACAAAGTTTTGTTATTACCTAATTTAAGCCATTTTGTCTCAGTAAACACACGATTCAGTTTAAAATTTCACTCTCAGTCATCAAACATCACGCTAGATTTTTGTTATTTTGAATCTCTTGAAAGAATAGTAGTATTCTAATCATTTCAAATATTAACAAAATAATTACTACTAATGCTACCTATTTGGCTATATAGAACATGTGTGTTTTTACATTATCTTGCCTACTTTTATATATTTGGTACCTAACAAAGAATCCGAGAGTGTAACCGTTTCCAAAAGCACAATAATTGGTAATATTTTTTATCATGTTTACACACGGTTGTTTAATTTCTGTAACGTCGGTAATTATTTTTAAACCTTGTTCAAATAACATTTACTGTATTTCTATACTAGAGACTTAATATGTATCATGTTTAACTGTTAACTGAATTTAAATATTTATTGTGAACTAAATAGGTGCCAATTATATTACTATTGGAATTACTATTATTATTACACAGTTACTGAATGAAATTTATTCTATCCTAAGTATACTTAATATGATGAGGGATTTTACTGGCTATTAATATATTCAAAGTAAAAAGAAAACTAAGTGAACTTTCTACAAAACTCTAAGTTTAACTTTAACCATTAATAGAACTGTGGAGGTAGAACACAAGATGGAATATAACATTTGTAAGTAGGTACAAAAAACTCGACTCCTTGATCCGTTTTTCCCTATATAAATAATTCTATTTAGAAACTCGCACTTTTACACGTATATAATAAGTAAATATTTTTAATAACCCCTATACTAAATGTAATTCTCAAGCTGCTTACTAATAATGCAACTATATTAAATGTATGTTTATTACGTAATTACAACAGATTGCTATACTTTTTATACTAACGAAGAACATCAAAGCAAGGTCTTATGTCTGGTAGAGATTACATAGCAGATCAAAGGAACTTCCTGAAGACGGAAATCTAAATTGAGCTGCAAGTGACACAGATGACTCTGCAATACAACTGCAACAGAGGTTCAATCTGCTTTATCGGGAGTTGTGTATTTATACAGAGTTCGAGGAGGGTGAAGGGTGGATTGTGATAAATATAATATCTGCTTGTTTATGATGAGACTCTATTAGATGTATATCTTATCTTTTTTTCAATTAGAAAGTTTTCTTACGGATATGTATTTAATTAATGCAAAAACAAAGTGCTAAAATAAATTAATAAACTGTGATCGCCTAGTTTAGAAAAACCTTTTGAGATATTGATAAGATATAAATTACTATATCATGTTAAGGGTATTTTTAATAACGATTTTCATATTCAAATACTATACAGATATTTTAGTCAAAGAACATTTTTATAAATGAATATATTATACACAGATTTTAAAAGAAAATATACAATTAGGTTTTAATAATTCTGTAATCAAAGAATGTATTAGATTAAAGTGATGTTCTGCTGAAAGTTATTAGTAAGTTACTATGTGTTTATAATTATCTAAATTACAGAAGCATAAAATATTTATTTGAACTTTTCTAGTTAATATATTGTTTCAGCACTCTATATCTAGTAGTTGGATCATTTACAATAAACCTGACATTTTTATAAAATCACCACTTCTCAAATAAGCAAATTATTCAGCTTTATTATATCTACATTACTTTCACTGTATAGATAATTATTTCTTAATGTAAACATATCTTTCAATGTATAAGCAAATTATGTGATTCTCATTGATGAAATAATAGACCATGAAATGTCAGTAAACCTTCTTAAACATTTCGTGTAATTTTTTTATAAAAACGTATCGTTCAATATTCGGCTGGATAGCATTTTCAATGGTTGGCTTCGACCCGCAATACAATTTTCCCACACAGGTCACTTTCTAGACTAGTAATTGAATGGAATAATTTCCTACAAAAATTATTATATTCTCATTAAAACTGTTATAAGTTAACAAAATAATTCTCTGCATATTTTATTATTGATGTTCGTAAATTCTTGAAAGAAAAAAATGCGTAGATGGTCGTAGTGGTGGATTGGAGTGCAAAGGTTGCATCATGAGGCTTAAAAACGATTTCTACAACTCTACTTTGTAAATACCAATGTTCCATGTCACAGGTGGTAACCTATAATGTTCGCAAGTAAATGGATTTGGAGCTTTAGAGATAAATATTTTCCAAACAATAACCATGGAATCCCAGTTAACTGAGGACTAAGATTTTCATTGATATTCAATAGATAAATGGCAAGGTCTCCATAGCCATTAGCTAAATGGAGCGGGGTTCCAAAGCCATAATCGTCTTATACACGGCTGACGGAGCAGTAAGTCACATGCGATAATGTTTACTGATAGAACATTACGTTTAAAGTTGCTCAGTTATGTACTGTATATAATTTGATTTGGAGGAAGCCCCCCTGAACATTATAGATTTTACATTGTTAGCAATTTTATTCAATGCGGCCATAATGATGTTACTTGAACGTTCCTGTTATCAAGATTTTTTCATACATTTAAGACCTCTACATGAAACGAATAAAGATTACTTATACAAACATAACATTTATATTTATTTTATAGAGCTTTAAAATGATATAAACATTTATGTTTGCATTGAAAACTAGTAACATTTGTACTTCGGACCTTATATTTTGAGACATGATGTATTGTTACAGAGTAGAAACTCTTTTACACAACTTCAATTGTGTGTATTGATAGGCGATTGCATAAAAGTAAACGTCTTGCAGTTTTACCACTAGACGATTGTGACCGGTAGTCTAAAACACTCTATAAACATGACGATATTACCTCTGGCGCTGATATTACACATGGTGGTTAAAATTTCTGATCCACGTGATAATCTGGAACAACTTTACATGTTTTCATTGTACCTCTAATAAATAAACGATTATTGATATTTTTCTTGAGAATATAATAGGTGTTAAACTAATACTCAATGTAATTTTGTAATATCTGTTTATAGTTTGTAATACCTTTTTATAGTATATTAAATTAACTAATACATTTTGTTTTCGTGCACGCTTAAACCCAGCTAAAGTTCCATTCTAGTCCTACAGATTTTAAGCAAGGCACAAGGATAACCCATTTCTTCATAACTCATTTCTACGTTCTGATGTCCTATAATAAGATACTACAAAGGTTTACCTTCAATTCCGTCGGAACTTAAACTCCAACGGCTCTGACTATACAACTATATACTTCTAGCAGGCACAATAAAATAGAATATGGAGAAACGAGACTGAACTACCCAGCCCAAGAAAAGACAAAGTGCAAGAATTTGCAGGGGCCGCCATCAGACCATATCATCTCCGACGGTACTTTGACTGTTCGGGCATCTAAGGAGCGTCCCTGGACGGCAGACAGTCTGATGGGAATACGCGATATGACTAACGACGTAGGTCATTACACTTCAGGTACAAAGGTCTCTTGGATAAGCTAACTATTATTTATTTTGGCATAGTAATACCCTTAAGTATTTCCACAGCTATCAAAGAGTCTTCTACTAAATATTAGAAACTAAACAATAACCTACTGGATTCATTCCAAATATTAAACACTTTTACTTTAACGACACTTAACGTCTTGTAAATTTAAGTATTAAACCCATACTGTTAAGTATGGAATAGACAGAAAAATACAATTTAAAATTATACTATTTAAAAAAGTACAATTACATGCAGGGCTTCCAGGCCGGATGTGTGACCTACAAAAGAACGAGTCCTTTTTACTAAGAATCGTCACTTGCATCGGGATAGGAGCACGTTTAGAGGTAAACCATCACAAGAACAGAGGAGTAAGCGACCGTGGACTGACCAGGTCACTTAAAATTGTACATGATCAATGTACACGAGAAAAAAAACACAGGACGGCTCTACTCTGCCCGCGAGAGATCAAAGTGTGATATTTTGTAAGTGACCGCGACCGGACCATATCTCCAGAACGACTCCTAACGTACAACTAAAGCTCGGGGGTCAAAGGAACACTCCAGGACGCGGACAGAAAGACAGGAACACGCGATGTGTCCACCAATAAGAAATTGCCGTTTAATCGGACGTTAGGTACATTCACTACAGAGCTCACCAATTATTGGTTTTAGCATTGGAATACTCTATTAAAAATACAACAAGGAGTCATATTTCACCATGGTTGGTCTCTATTGGAAGACAAGTTTAATTGGACTCTGGGAATAACAATTTTGCAAACGTGTCAAAAATTCAAATACATTAATTGATGGACATATCAATGTATGGCAATTATACTTTTATGTCTGTAAATCAGTCTGTAAACCCATTACCGGAATTAATGTGGTATGTAATCAACCTGTGCCCCTTACCGCAGTGAATGTGATATGTAACACGTACTGTGCATAATACGAGTATACACATAAAGATTTATTGGTGGTTTTAAAAAATAGTCTAAACTTTGTCCCATCTTGTACCTAAATAAAAAAGTCTTAAAACCTACCTAAATAACTCACTTTATCACTTGAAATTATTCTAAAACGCATCACATATGTAAGCAAAGCCGTCATTAAGGTTGCCACTAAGTCTCAGCTATCAGCGACAGTGGTTTAATAAATGGAAAAGTTTCAATATGAGTTTCACTTTCAGCCGATTTAGGCAGTGCGTAATGCGTGATTATCCACTGACAGCAAACATAACTTTTCAGTCTCTTAATATATTTGTGACGATAAAATATTTGTTTTATTGCATCTCGGCAGTCTTTGAATGGAAAATGGTACTAACGATCAATGTACAAAAAATTGTTAGTAATAAAATAGGAAATGCTTAAGGGACTGAAACAAAAAATTTTCCTTCGTTTTTAACAATATAAGAGATTTTCTAATGCATAAGATTTTGGGGTTCGCTTGTTTTTTGTATTGTTAATATAGTTTAAGGTTATATATACATTACTTAAAAATTGTTCCATAAAACCTTTATAATTGTTTAAGAAAATGTTCGTACCATCAATGTAATCGATATTGATAAAGAGGAAAAGACTAAGTTGGAGGTAAAGAATGTCTTAATCTACCAGGCAAATTTAGGGCTAAGGATTCCTCTTTAAACACTTATCTTGGTGACCATTGGCTCATTCGTTACTTCAGAACCGCAACGATGGTGGAGAGGGGTAGGCGGGCTGCTTGCAAAGACAGGAACGCTTAGCGGTCACCCATCCGAGGAGCCGCCACGCTCGACGTTGCTTAAATCACATATACTGCGGTAACCACCGTAACCGCTACAGTACGTCATTTGAAACTTTACAATGCACACTGATATATACAGCAATAAAGTGTCTGTTTTCTTATTTAACCATAACAAAATTCAATTAACCGTTCCTTAAGCACTTTAATTTTCCTTCTTCTAAGGAATCAGGGACTCCACGAAGCCTCTTCTTTGGGAGCTCACTGGCTCTAAGACCTCTGGCAAGTTTTCAGATTCAGTAATTATTCACAAAATTTCAGAAAATTTTTCCGCGCCTGAGATCGCTTCTAGGACTTTAGTCACACCACGTGTCGCGGAACAGGTTTGCTGATGTCCAACGCAAAATTTCAAGTCTAGAGCTCATTTCATTATTGACAGACATAACTACATACAATCATATGGCCAAGAAATCTTCACATCCATCAGCAAACAAGAGTGATTGTGTCAGACTACTAACTAAAATACTTCAATGATGCTGTGCCAAATTCGATAGTTTGACATGGAGCAAAATAGGACTTATTCTTGACTGTGTAGAAATTAAGGATTTTAAAGTCGATAGATGAAAATTTAAATGAAATATTATACCAGAGGATCAATTCATTTTTTATATGATTTCATATCTTTTTTTAAATAACAAAAATCTACACACAATGTAACCATAAAATGATTTTAGGTGTTTTAGAATGATTAAATTACTGTACATGTGCAATATGTTACGTTGATCAGAGCTCTTAAATGAGTTTGCCTACAAATATATCTAGTCTGATAATTTCTCTTTTCCATATAGGACCAATGCAAAATTATTCGTTAAAGCCCAGCCAAATTACATGAAGAGACCCGCACCATAATTAAACTCAGTATTTTTCATTTAAAACGGGGCCTTCATGTAAAATTATAAATCTAGGTAGTTTTCTAGATGTAGTATGGACAGACAGACAAATAAACACACAAATGTGGTATTTTCCAGCCCAACGATAGAAAGTCTTCAGTAACGTTTAGCCAAAACAATAAAAACTAATTTCGCTTTCTCATGATTGAAATAAAATAAGAGCTGGAAATGTTATAGAGTAGGTTCTCTCTCGCTAGCGAGTTTTTAAAGATTCGTTATTAACTACCGTAGTGCGAGCGCTTTCACCTTTTTAAGGTAAGGACTGAGACAACACCCACATTTCAAAGAGGTTATTACGGTGTGAATGGTACTTACCTCGTATTCTTTTTAAACGACAGGATACAATAGCCTGGGTACTATGTTACTGCATTTAATACTTTATTTTCTATTCCTATTATTTAAATTAACTACTTATATTGTGTGGCTTGAAATAAACAATGCATATAATGAAATATACTTTATATACCCACTTGCTTACCGCAAGAAATATTTAAAAATATTAAAAAAAACCTTTTATTTTTTTCAACTATTTTATTCCAGTACTCATTTTGTTTACGTTGATGTAGTTCATTATACAAACAGATCTAATTTATTATAAAAATTACTTTAGCAATAACTATAATAGGAATATTAAAATAATATAAAAAGGCTAGTACAAGTAATTAGGCGCTTTAGAATGTAAGTTTTAAAAAAGCTATATGTAAAAACATATCATACCTAATAAAAGGCAAAATCAAAAGTAAAAAACTTGTTTAAAACCCTTTGGCTGCTATGCAACGATATATCGTTTTCGGTAATCGTGCCGAAAAAATGCTATGCAACGATATATCGTAGTTGGCCTTTGTTCCGAAAAATGCTACGGAACGATATTTCGTTGTTACGAATTTTTTTTCCAGCGCTAAATATTACGTTATGTACATGCGGATTGCGGTAAATGACAGTTGAATAAGTTTACTTTTCCTTAAAAATAATAACAACACTTGTATTTGCTGGTTTTTTTATAGTACACTAACAGCAAAAACAGCTGTGATCTAGATAGCACAGGGTAAGTTTTTTGTGTTTTTGTTTTTAATTACAAAAGAAAAAAAATCTATATTTGTTCATTATTTACTCAAAACAACATATGGTTTTAGTTAAAAATGTATTTAAAAAAATTAATGTAATTGTGTTTTTCTGTGTCAAAATTGAAAAAAAAAAAACAAAAACAAAAAAATACAAAAAAATATTTATTTATTTGTTTACATAGTTTTGTTTTTCAAAGTGTATTATATTTTATTTTCTTACATATATATTATACTAAAAAACAAAACATAAATCAACGAAATACTTGTAGGTTAAAATTTGAGGAAATTATGATTTTTTTTAGTAAAACTCTACAAATTCACCAATTTAAGCTTAGCACTTTTGTGATAAAATCCGATAAAAACCTGAGCACTTTTAGGATAACATGTCAAAAAATTCTTAGCAGCCAAAGGGTTATGTTACGATTCGTTTTCAACTCAATAGGTTTGCACTATTATGTTTGTTATTATTTACTAAATCGTAATGGGTTTGATACACACTATTGATGTACTTTATCAGCCTAACCATTGAGAACTATTTCTAGTTCATTATTTGTATTTTTAATGTGGTATTCAGATTTTTTTTAGGTTTATGGTACACTACCATAACTATGACATCGTTTAATTTATATTTGATCAAGTTGTTTAAAATAAATTAGATATTTTTTAGGAAATTAAACGTAGTTCAGATTACGTGTAAGAAAGACTTCATAATAATTTCGCTTGACTATTGATGAGATTATTCATTCATTTATATAGCTCCCGATAGAAAACCTGAAAGAGTGACTAGCAAGCAATAAGTTACTGTCTACAGATTCCTACAACTAAATAAATTATGTTAAATTAAATTTTCCTTTTTTATTTTAATTATACGTAAATCGAGTCTATGAATGTATCGAAGTATCAGAGGATCGGGGAATGAGTAGTTTGAGAGTTTTCAAAATCATTATATACCATAAAGAATATACATATCCCTGAATTAAATAGAAGAGGTGTTATCTACTTATGCTAGCTTATATATCTTAATAATATGACGAAAAGAGTTTTAGTGATCAAAGCTTATTAAAATTATCCACTTATCCCATAAATATTATTTAACATCTACCACCCGAATTTTGAATGATGTATGTGTAAAATATGTTATGTATAATCAGTCCTAAAGTAGCGAAATATTAGTGAGTAAAGAGATTGGAATTTCGTATAACCACCAGGGCAAGATCTCTATGACAAATTCGATGTTATTCACTTATATAAACTTATAGTTACAAACAGGCTCGTGTGGGCTAAAAGAAGAAATTTGGGGAATGAATAGTAAAAGGAAAGAGTACAAATAAGTATACTTAATTACACGATCCTCAACATCAGTCCTTGTGGTGTGACCGCGTATACGTCTTAACAGTACATTTTAAAGAAAGAACCTGTCCTGGCTAAAGAATCAGTAGCTATTAAGCAACTGACGCATTGCTATTTCACGTGATCTCCTGTTTATTCATTTTTAGTATTTATGTTATTTGCTATAAACTACTTATTAATTATTCAAATAACATAAATGTAGGGTTATTAATTTTGTGGTAAAATACATTAATTGGTTGTATTCTTGTAATTGTTAATTCAATTTATTAGAATTTAAGATATTGATGTTATCACGTTTTTAGTTACCGCTATTTTGTGAGTATAAAAGTAAATAAAATAGCTTTTCAATCATTAAGCATGTTTACTTTAAAATTTTGAGCCGAATTATTTACGTTTTATTTTAAAAATTTATAAGATATAATGATTTTAAATAAAAATACATACCAACAGAGAGATGTTAAATTAATATCTAGGGACCCTTGTTCATATGGTAAGCAATAATATGATATACCTTTATTCAGAGAGCTACGGAACATTCTGTATGTGAAGATACATAATGGAAATATCTGAAACTATCTCTCTCTAAATATTTTATAGATGATAAGTGTTAGTGTAAAAAACGGTTTTATACGATTTTTTTAATTAGACGAAAAATAGAAAAATTTTAAACTTTGAAAGATCCATATATATATATATATATATATATATATATATATATATATATATATATATATATATATATATATAGCTTTAATAAAAGAAGTACCAAGCCATTAGACCTTAAGAAAAACCATCTCCAGTAACTTTACACAAGAAAACTTCACTATATAAAGTGTTATGTTGTCTTTCAAATTGTTATTAAAAATATTCAACAGGATAATAACGAAACAAAATCTATTTGGAAGGCTATACTGAAATACAAGAATGTTTAGCAAGTAAATTGGAACGAGAAGGATGCTGTTCCACTTCCAGGGCAGGAGTTCTTCTCATCTCACCCTATTTTACTCTGCACAATTTTATCTAATTGTAGCATCAACTAATTTAATAAACACTCTACCGAAGCAAAACGGACCTTTTAACATTGAAATTTAATTTTATAACACTTGCTGCTGCTTCTAGCTCCAAAATATTTTGCTTTAGGATGATTTAAAGCTTTACATCAAAAATAGGGTTTAATATATCAATTGCTAGGAGTAATTTAAGAATGGTATCGTTAATAGTGGTATATACCTAACATATTTTAAAACCTAAAAACCCTCAACGTAGTTATAAGAGAAATTATATAAGCATTTAAGGGATATACAAATTAAATGTCAGCATTAAGTTTATTTTACTACCTTATACACTGCCTTTAATGTTTAAAAAAGTTGAGTGTACCGCTAGACTGTACCTAAATCATGTACAGTATTACTTAGTTTAACTCTTGTAGCAGCGGTTATTTTTAGTGTATGTATAGGGTTTCAGATCAAAGGTTGAGTTTATAGAGTGAAAGGCCTTGAAGGAGGTAATAACAAAACTTTATCAAAGTCACTTGTTATATATAACTAACTTCATATCATCCGTTGTAGGCTATTTGATCTTTTAGATTGCTTATTTTCTTTTATTTAATGAAATAACGAACGTATTACTTATATTATTTGTAAAACATTTCTTTGGCTTATAATAAACGAATTATATTTTACTACAATTTATCAAAAATGATTTAGAAAGGTATGGTTAAAATCTGCCACAAAATCTTCTCTGCCCAATCGTTTCCCAATCTCTTTGCAAAAATTAATTTCACGTTGTTTTGGTAAATGTTGCCTATTTTAATCCTTACTATTGCTAACCTGTTATTATAACATTAATGTTTAAGTAAAGATTCGAATTTTGTGATGTTAACCAAAATTTGTAATATTTAATATTACAGATTAAATTTATTTCTTTTGGTGTTTGGTAAGAAAGGTTACAACAAATATTAGTTAAAAAATTATATTTGAAGGTTATATAACAATATATATTTAGCTTTATTTATCGATAACTATTCTCTGGCTGTGTGTAAAATAGTACGCAGCTTTAGTTGCAACTTAATCAATTTTGATTTAACTATCTGATATTTGAAGGTTATACTGTATAACACTACCTGACTGTATTTATATGTTGATATAATTCTCTATGTGCTTGTAGCAAAGTACACAAGCTCCATTTTTATCGTAAACATATGTAATTTAATTATCTGAAAAATTTACGCTCTCTATCTTTTTACTTAATTCCTACAAGATTATATCATAAGTGCTCATCTTGACAAATAACTCCCCTTTTCAAATATTTAATTTGAAATGAAGGTTTACGGCACTGGAGACTTAAGTTCAGCAATATACACGTGATATAAAAAAAACTACTTTCCGAAAACTTGTATGTTCTTTTCTGTAATATATTAACTCATCAAAACCTAAACATTAGGTCGATATTCACTGCCAATTAGAAAATAAAACTTATTTACTTACAGTTTGGGACCTTAAAAACTTAAAAAAAAACTTCAATGCACATAAATAACGTTGTTCATTGCCAAACCACTCTAAAGTTAGTATACACCGTACAAAAGCATAAAGAAAATCTAGATCGACTAATACTTGCTACTTCAAGAGCAACCATTGCTGCTACCACTAATTAAAAGCTTAAAAGAATAATTTTACTCTACTTCTAAATTACACTAATGTCAAATTGTTTTATTTCTCTCAAAAATTTTCCAAAGAACAATTTGAAAATTTCTTCAATATGTGAAAATTATTAATAATGTATTATTAAGTCATCTTCTATCTCATTTTTCGTGGATATAGGATAGTAACTAGGAAAACCATTCATGAAATTAGTTTGTTTGTTTTAGTTTTCTAAACAGTGATATCTATAAGAATCGTTGGGTGAGAATTCATTAATGTTCATTTCCAGCTTCATCGATCATTCTTGAGCTGGCGATTAGCGTCAAATCGACGTCCACAAGATATTACTTCCAAGCCAATAACTTCAGACTTTACACCATCAAGGAGTGTTAGTCCCATTTATCGTTATCTATTTAACTGACATTGCAGGATTAGTAGCAGGATAGTCGGTATTGAGCAACTTATTTTAGTAGATCTTACGTATTAGTTTTATTTTTGGCGTAAAAAAGTTCCGCAAGAGCTTCACAATTCCTAAAATATTACAAATAAATAAAAAAACTTGATATCTCATTACTGCATCTACTTTTTGAAGTAACTTCCATTTTTGTTATGTCAGAGGGATAGACTGCAAGGAGCCAGAAAGAAATCTGAAATTGTAGGATAGGTCGAGTAGTACATCAAATTTTATATCTTTGTTATTAGAGTTCAATGCCGCAAATCCGACCTGTAAAGTTCAATCTTTGACAAATTACGCTGGTTTAAAGTTTGAAATGTTGCATTGTAGGGCCTGTTCTAAGGGGTTTAATATTCTTGTCTTGCCTTGAGTTGTGAAAGTTGAACATAGTAAATAAGTACTGGACTTAAAAAATAGATTTTGAAGTGGTTATTGACTCTGCACATAAAATAGAGGATAGTTTATAAGGAGATTTAAGTATAATTCAAGATGTAATCCGGTATAAAGGATTTGTTTAACAGAGATGAACGATGAAGCAAAAAAAACCTGGTATCAGTTATTATAATAGAAAGTTCTTATTTTTAAGTTGGGCTTTGAAATCTACTTTATGTACACCTTACATATCACTTTAAGTATGTAAGCCATAGTACCGAATTAAGAACTGTAGATAGTGTAGAAAATCTATTATCTGTTTAGAAAAATACAAATAAAATTCTAAAATATTTTAAGTACTTCTTTACGAAAAGTATTGCCTATGCATCACTGAATTTTGAAAACATTTAAGCATAATAATGATCGCATCTTACATTCCTACATCTGTTTTAATATAAATTTTTTTAATTAAACTACTATTATTTAGCGTTCGTTAGCCTTATGTATACCAAATATACCTCATCCCCAATTAAATGTTCAACCCCAGATGATTATTGTGTTATGATGAGATTTAAATTCCGCCTCAGATTCTAATCCCTTTTTTTTGTTTATAATATTCAGAACCGTGTATGTATTTGAACATGAATTTTCGCTTGTACTTCCGATGAGTAGCAGCTAGATTCCATGTACACGTTTATGGTTCTATTTCCAACAACTCTTTTTGGCAGTTTTTTGTGGGTATGTTAGCCGCCAATCATTTGACTTGTTTACTATTCAGTATGCATAATTAAATTTTTTATGAATATACACCTATAGAATAAAACCAGGAGGAAGTTTTCGAAAAGTCATGTTTCTTTTTGTGTAACGCAAAAATTGTGGCTAATATCATCATAATTTCGCTTTAATTCAAATTAACTGTTGAGGAATTTATTTTAAGACCATAATCTTCTTAACTGTACAAAATGTATAACACCATTGTTCTACATAAACGACATATCGTGATCCAAATTATGGTTTAAAATGATAGTGTTTTAAATTATCCTCTCTAAACTCACTAGATTATTGGGACTCCATTAGTGTCAAATTAATAGTGATATTTTTAGGATTAGTATCTCACGTGAGACTAGTGAAGAGGTTTTAAATCAATGGACGGTCTTTGTAGATTTTTATTACTGTAGATGAAATTTATTACCAACACGCTATCAGTTTAGGTCGAAAAATCACAGTATTGTTTAGCTCTTATGAACGCGACAAGAACGCTACACATTAATCTCGAATAAATCTTTATTTAATGGGATACAAAGTACAAGAAATAGTTAATAGATTTTTGGTAATTCCCAAACTAGAAGTAATATTCGAATAATAATTTTTTCTGTTGACATCCAAATGAATACTAACTAATATAGACCCAAAAATCAATGGTTTTTTACGTGACAGTACATGTGTCTAAAGGCTCATAGTTATTTTATGATCACATTCAGTGATGACCAGCCAATCAAAATGTAAGCTTTATTTATTGCAATATTAATCATCAATTACTACAAAGTATTTAAGAGTTTGAATCACTAGTGATATAAATTTGTTATTATAAGTTAGGGCTCTAATACAACCAAGGAACCTTCGTCTTAAAGGTATCTCTGAACCACCACCGATGGCCGAACAGGCACGATTCTGAGAGGGACAGGATTGCTCAGTGGTCATATATCCAATCAACAGCCACAATCGACGCTGCTTCATTCAGTATCGAGATAACCGCCGTATCCACTACACTGCGGCGTTGGCAACGTTGTCATTGGAATCATGTAATTAATTTTGAAATTATAAAAAAAGTCTTAACCGCTAGTTATAGAAAAATTCTAATGATGAAACACCCAATATTATGAGTGATTCGACCTGTAAATCACACCTCTGGATAACCGCAAAAAAGTAGCTTGTAGATGTTTATTCACTATAAACCTTGTTAAAACAACGAAACCACTAATAAAATGTTATATGACAATACCGTAGGGATTTTTTTTTATTCGTAAGTGACTCGTTTGCTCAAATACTCTATATTACTTATATTTTATACTACAAAGAAATGTAATATATATCAAATTAATAATTCTTATTTCAAAACTCAATCACATAAGTTTTACTGATTATTAATACTGGAAGTAATTTTTGTTATATATAACTTGTATGGTCCATACAATTTTGCTTAATTTTAAAAATGGTCAGTCCTGAATTTATTAACATTACTCAATGTTAAAAGAGTTGTCTTAGATTTTAATTCAACATAATATATATTTAACTCCAAACTAGAAGTAACGTGCCCATGAACTGTTTAATATTTTTTTTTTATATCCGTTAAACTTGTTACTCAACTCTTGTTGTTTTACAACAAATTTAAATTAGGAAATTGTTTAATTTGCACATATTTAAATTTAAGTGTACCTTACAAATAAACAGGATTTATCTAAAAACCAGTGTTAAAATGAGTGATGTGCAATACAAAAAAATAACTATTTATAAAACTCATAATTCACGAGTAGTAAGCGAAGTGGAACCAATTCAATGTCTTTCGTTGGTTGCATCTTTAATTTTATTGGACATCTCGGATTTAACTTTATGCAATTAGTTTCCATTGAAACTTTACCGAAGTCTTCCTCAACTCTTTATTATTTTGTGACAGTATTTACATTTTATTAGGAATAAAATTCTTGACACCACATTATTAACCGTGTTTTGCAGGGATAAATATTACTAGTTTAAATGTATCTAAATATAAAAGTGTTGAATTATACTGTATCTAAACAGATAAATACTATTTTCCAAATTTTTATAAACTAGATGTGGAAACACTAGGTAAAGATATTTCAGTAGATCAGGCTTTTAATATACCGTAGTTTATTTCTTGGAAGAGAAGAACCTGTTTCTGTATATATATATATCTTTAAGTTTTTGTAGAAAGGATGTTAAGAAACAGAATTCTTCCTGGAATGGCTTGTTTATTTTCACTTAGAATTTAGTTATGTGTTAGAGTAGTTATTTACCTGAGGAAGGGATAAGATTGCAGATTCAAAACGTAGTGTTACTTATTTTTCCTCTGAAAGATTGCAAATATCGTAAAAGAACCGGTTTCACTCACATAAAAGATAAAACACTTTTATCGGTCGTTTTACAACAGTCAACGTTTTTTGAAATGTATACACTAATTAAAGCTATTACCATTTACTATTCTAGAATAATAAATCTATAAGATAGTATTTGGGTTTTATATTGGGCTAACTATTGACATAACAGTATGTTCCTTTGTTATATTAGTTCTGATTGAAAATATATTATAGTTATATGTGTGTGGTAATAAGTAGATTATTAAATTTATTGCTCTAAAATGCTAATTTTACCGGAATCTTCTTCACCAGAAATTGAAAGCTGAGATCATTTAATATTCTGTGATATTTATTTTAATATTTATTAGACCTTCATTGGACATCTAGAAATTGTGTTTATTTATCGTACCATTTTAAAATACCATACTACAAGTATTAAATATTTTATACTGTAGGATGTTTCTTACTTACTCTCTATTGATGGATAGACGTATAACAGTTTAATAGCATATAAAGATTGAAAATAATAGATTTTTGTAATATTTTAATCACTTTTCCTCATTTATTGTTGCTGAATTCAGAAACTTCAACCATAGCTATCGTACTAAAGTGTATTCTTATCTTTAGAAAATTGTAGTAAAATTTGGTTAACTTAACACTGGCTATTGAAAATCATCAAAGTAGTCCTAAAGTAGCAGAATCACTGGTTATATAAAAGAAAATAATACTGTATCAAATGCTTTGGGTTAAGAATTTGTATTTTCCCTTACGCCCTAAAGTCTATGCTTCAATTATAAATCAGACATGTTTCTATTAAGGGGGTCTGTTCGCCTATCTCCGTAATGTTAATTATATGTAATTTTTTATAGAGTTGTGTTGAAACCTACACTGAAATGTTTTATTTTATTTTATTAATCATGTAATACTCTAGTCACTGACACAAGGATTTTTGTTTATTTTGTATTTTAATTTTTCTACAAATTTTTTAAAAACTTGTGTTAAATTTGCAAGTTTTTAATTCAGAAATTTAATTTTTTATAAGCCCAAAAATTAAAATTTTACAAAATCCCTTGTGTTAGTGACTAGTAAATACTAAAAAAAAACACACAGTGAAAATTTCATAAAGATATCTTTAACAGATCCTGAGAAAACTTACATCAAAGTTAGAAAATACAAATTTTGGGGAAAACGCGATTGTAAAAATCGTTGTACTAACCTACAGTGAACTTGGTAACATCAGTAGCTGCCAGTGCTGTAGGCTGGTTTGTCTGCTTCATCCTGCTCAAATTTGTACCTCTAACTTTCTTTTCTTCAATGCCTTAGCCTTCCTGATTGTCTTCTCAAGCTCATTTGCAGCTAATTCGGCTTTCTTGAGTCGCTTATTCTCAAGGCTTTTCATTGCAGCAACCAAATTTTTACCAGGAGAAAGTTTAAGCTCATCCATTATTTGTACTCTACTTATCAGGCCATTATTAAATGTGCTTATAGCTAAATAAGTCCCATATTTTAGCACTGGTAGGCTAAAAAAAAAAAACCCTTTTTGGTATTACAGACCAAATCACATTGTTCAATGATTCGTTTGGGTTTTGTGTTTTGCCCTTCACACATTTTTGCAAAAGCTCAGGATCAGCCAAATCCCTAAATATTGGCTTGATAGCAAGCATAACAGCTTTTGGCAAATGAAAGTGTTTTGTTATATGATCATTACTCAGTATTATCAAGTAAGCTCTGGTTGAACTTACACCACGTTCCGTCTCCTTTTGGGCAAAGCTCGTGTTGGGGGTTGTTCGTTAGTCGATAAGACGTGGAAAAATTCAGCCCAAACTGCTTGCTTCATTTCCCTTACACTTGATGTGTTCCGACGTATAGCCAGTCCATAATAACTTTGCAGTTGATGAACAGCAGCAGTATTAAGTCGACCTTTTCCGGACATAGATTTGTTATCTTCAAGGAGGGGTTTACCCGACGTACTTTTTATTTTGAGTAAACGTGTTCCCATTCTCTTTTGCACGTGGCCTATGCATTCAAGTTTGTTTATTTTTATTTCTTCTCCATAAACTTGAGCTTCATTCACTGATGCATAGGCCCTTTGAGTCTCCATCTCCCAAGGTAGTTGAGGTAGCGAACATTATATTCCACGGCTCTGACCTCCGAAAAACCTCTAAAGCGCCAGCGACCTCCATTCCTCCGCTGCTACCCTGATAGTTTGCTTTACAGCTGACTACATGAACATTTTCACACTTATTTGGGCATTTACAAAACTTTGAAAGGATAGATACATCTAGTACTTTCCCTGTATCTACTGATGTTAGAGAAAGAATGCCATTTTGAGAGA
Source organism: Homalodisca vitripennis (assembly GCF_021130785.1). Classification (NCBI taxonomy): domain Eukaryota; kingdom Metazoa; phylum Arthropoda; class Insecta; order Hemiptera; family Cicadellidae; genus Homalodisca; species Homalodisca vitripennis. Next base: position 86,800 of record NW_025776813.1, on the reverse strand, counting down.
CATGGCCTCTCTTTTGCCATGAACCGTCTAGTGCAACGCATAAGTTATGTCGGTCCCCATCATTACTGCTTACTGCTTCTTCTACGGCGTTTCTCATACTTTTTTTTACACATATTTTTGCTACTGTGCCTAAAACTTGTTCATGTTTTCTATAATGAACTGGAGGAGGAGGAAGATTTAGAGTTGCCACACAAGATTTGGGCTGCTGTGTGGCCTTTGCCAATGCTGCGCATACCGTGCACAAGACGTAGGTTCAAGTCGTAAAGAGTTACAGATTTTCCATTGATATTTTCATTGATTTTATTACAATTGTCAATAGACCTTTTTTTGTCTGTACAGTTTGGACAATACACTGAGAAATTTACTGCAAGTCCTTCAACAGACCGCCTTTCAAAAATCAATTTGTGCTTGCAACGACTGCATCCTGCGATTTCATTTATGGCTTCGGCAAGCGAATTCAAATCAAATATGTCATATGCTAAAACCTCATTCTTCTGATTATTAGTATTCAAAATTACCTTGAACTTTCATTTTTCTAACAGAAGAACTAGGGGTGGTAGGATTATCAGAAGTGTCAGTGCTGGTGGTAGGCCTGGGCAAAGTTTCAGTATTGAGGTTATACATAGCCTCAGAAGATCTATCAAGGCTAGATTTAGTCTTTCCAACATGCTTTCTCTTGGAATAACACTTGAAACGATTCCAGATTTTCTGTTTATTTCCCATGTTAACTTGAAAACAACAACTAATATTCACAAAAACTGGAATAAGTAAAACTGTCACTTTGTAAACAACACAAATTGAGAAACACTCTCACTGACATCACATAAACAAAGATCACATGACAAATAGTACACCTGACAGAGACAAAAATATACATCAAAAGCAGGGTAGCCAACATAACATAACAATAAGGAAAACAAGAATAGTAGTAGTAGTATGTATGAATATGATTAAAGCGGTGGGCCACCAGCGGGGGCTGCCTCTTTCACCACCATAAATTGGTTGCAATGCTTTCGAAAAAACTTTCTTTTCAATAACTTCTAATAAAGATAGAAAGAAAATAAGCACATCTTTGAAAAGGTGAGGTTCTGAAGAATATAAAACTAAAAAAATCTAAACAACTCAAAAAAATGAAATTTTTGGTACGGACCCCCCCTTAAAAACCCTGTGGCCATCAAAATAAACAATGTAAAAGGTTTTTTGTCTCTCTACAATTGATTAATTAATTTTATTTTATTCGGTTTACATGCTGCTTATCAAGAAATATTCGGACTAAATAGTTATTTGGCCTTGATAATAAATTTGTGCAAGCTCTCTTTATACTTACTTTAACAAGCAAACTGTTCAAAAAATATTAAATAATATCTAATAGTTTTTAACTATAAATATGATTGATGCATATATCTAGACATGTATTTTTCCATCTTTAATATACGTTTATTCAAGAACATTATGTTTTTAAAGTTTTAAGGAGTGAAGGCTACACTTAATATTTTACAAATAATGATACATCAATGAAGAATTTAATAAATAAAATACTTTAATTATAAAAGTTGAGTTGAGTGTTCTCTAGCTGAAAATGTACAACGCCTGTGCCCAACAGCCTAGGACGTGATCTATACAAATAGCCGCAATATTTCAACGCGTCTCTCAACAATACTGCCTACACTGTGACCCTTCACACAATTTGTGATCCCTTTCCACTTTTGGAGAAAGGACGAAACATTAATACTATAAAACAAACACATTTATCAGCGTAAATGAAGACATTCGTAATATAATACTGGTTATAAAATAAAAAAAACTATACGTACTTTATGATTGTCATTATACTTTTTACACAATGTACCTAAAACTCTTTTACCTCCGTTCGGTTTTTACCCGTTGGTAAACTTTACATTTTTATTTGTTATGTGTGTCCATACGAAAAGGAAATGTAGGAGGCTAGATGTTGTAGTGACAGTAGAATCGTATTATAGTTCAAAAAAATAACACAAGCCTAATACACATATTGAATATAATTTTTCTTTTGTTATGTTTTAATTTTAATGTTTTTAATTTAATTTTCAGCTCTGTCAATCATTATTTCGAACGGAAATGTGTTTGGAATAACACCTAAATTTTGGATTTAATAAAAATAAAATTCGATATTAACAGTTTTTATACTTTTACGAAATTTAACAAATGTAATACTGAAAAGGTTATATTTTATATTAAAATGATTTCTAAGCCACGTAGCCTATGAACATCATCAGTATTGAACATATTTCAACACAATACATTTATAAGAGTATACACCTTATGAAGTGTGGTTTGCGGCATTATGTTCTAACGATAAATACCCTTTAATCATATGCATATCAGAGACCTAGGATTGCATTTTAGATTTCTAAGAAACCCCACGGGCCGTCCTGCGGAAGCCCCCTCAATGTAAGTGTGAGACGGTGACTATATAAAATAATTCAAATATACATATTGTGCAGATTATGTAAATTTTACCGGATGTAGTTACTAAAATAATAGGTTAGTATGTGGTAATATTTTTTCGTAAAAGTAGTTAAAATTAAGATTGCAAAAACTAAATTAACTTGGCTCTTGCGACATATTGGGGATTGTTGGATGTTTTGATTTACAAACATTATTAGGCCATTTAGGGTGCTATATGCCAGAACTCAGCGGTGTGTAGCGCTCGGAACCCAGAGGTTATTTACATATAGATGAACTTGCGCTGCCCATTTCTTGTTGCTAATTAAGAAAAATCATTGTAATAGGAATACCAGTCATTATTTAAAACTTTAAATTACTTATAATACAAACGAATACATGCAATTACCAAATAGTGTATGATATGAGAATTTTAACAATGTTAAGAAATGTTAAGAATCTTATAAATAAAATGAATCATTAAACAACTGTATTTTCTTCAGAAAAATTTCTTAAAAGAAGCTAAACTATATTTTATCTACATTGATAAATCATAAATCGATCACTAATACACGAAATTATTAACACTGCATTTCAAGGTGTGCGATAATATATCTTATAAAGTGGATACCCAACGTAAATATATATATATCCTATCCAACCTAATTTCCTGTTATTCTTTACATATCATCCAATATAATCGATAGAAACTCAAGTTGTTGTCCCAGGTAATTTTTCCTAAACGTTCTAACAATAATTCAAGTTGTATTCTTACACATGTTACCTTATAGCTCAGTTTTAAATGCTCAAAGGCAATAGTTATATGTTATATTTCATTTGCTAAGCCGTAATGAAGCCTGTCAATTGAATAGCTGTGAAATTGCAATTTCTGTATAGTAAAATTTTATTTTCGTATGACATCTCAAGAACTAACGAATTGAGAACTAAAGCTAAAGACTTGAACTTATGCAAGATGCTTTAATTCTATATGATACACGTTGAATTAAATTATTTGGGCGTTAAATGCTTATATTGGTATTATCAGTAAATAATCATAACAATAAAGAGGAACCCGTAAAAAAACGTACAAACGTATGATATTATACCATGCGTATTTGGTGGATTCGTTGGTATATATATATATATATATATTTTTTTTTTTGCGTTGGGGTATTGGGATGAATTTACAGATCCTCACACGTCAACCTGAGCTTATTGTGTGCCCCTTTGATGTTATAGGGGTATGCCTATGTTTGTGCCCTTAATTAGGCTAAGAAGCTTTTCCCCGATACTAGCATCTGGTTCGTCGCCTGGTTGTTTATCACCAAAAAGAGCCCTTCTCCTTGCTCCCAGTCTCTCACAGTCCAGTATTATGTGTTTTGCAGTCTCTTCAGACTTATTGCAGAGTCTACACTCCGAGTCCTCATTTCGTAAACCTAGAATGTTTAGGTGTTTCCTGAAGTGGCCGTGTCCAGTGATCAAGGCAATCACTTGCTTAACCTGATCCCTGCCCAGCCCCATCAGCCATCTGGTGAAGCCGGGGCTAGAATCAGCAAGCAGTCTTTTGCCGAGTGCTTGTCCTTGGTGACTCTGCCACCGCAAACGGTGTGTGTCTTCCTGGACCATTTGTTTATACTTTGGTAAGCGGCTGACTTGCTTATACCACAACTCGGTTCTAGACCGGTGTATGGCATGCTTGCTCCGCTAATGGCAAGCCTGTCGGCGCATTCGTTGCCACCTATGCCTGTTTGGCCCGGTACCCAACCAAGACGCACAAAGTGATCCAAGTTTGCAGAGAGTGTTAAAGCTCTCCCACACACGCTTGGATGTAATGCTGTTGGAGTCAAGAGCTTTAAGAGCTGCCTGACTGTCTGACATTATACAGATGTTCTTTCCTTGGTACCCTGTGGTAAGGCCTAGGTTGGCACAGGCCAGGATACCATATATTTTGGCTTGAAATATGGAGCAGTTCCGTCCCAAACTGCCGCAAAGGGCAGTTCTAGGGGATTGACTAAACACTCCATATCCAGTTCTGCCCTTAATAAGCGAGCCATCCGTGTACCAGAAAAGCTCTTTCTTATTGTTGGGATGTTATCTTGCGATTTCCACTCATCTCTGGAGTAGAAGTCAACAGAGAATGGCTTATTGAATACGAACTCCGTTCTCATTATGTCGGAGACCATTTCGAGAATAGCGCTTGGGTTTACAGCTTCAGTGATGGTGCCATGGCCCGCGTTAGACGCGCCATTCCTCCACAAGCCAGCAACCATCAGCCGATAGGCTGACTTACGCGCTTCAGCTTTTATATGGACATCAAGAGGTAGAAGTCCTAAAGCCACCTCGAGGGTCGCTGAGGGACTGCTCCTAAATGCTCCGGTTGCAAAGATTGTGCCAAGCCTTTGTAAGCTTTCGAGCTTGGCTTTAGCAGTTACCTGATTCACCTTTTTCCACCAGACTAATGAACCATAAGTGATTTGAGGCCTTACAACTGATTTGTAAAGCCATAGTTTTACGCCCCATGAAATTCCTGCAAGTCTCCTGGACGTCATGAGCGCCCACTTTGCTTTATGCAGCATATTGTTAAGATGATCGTTCCACGTAAGCTTACGGTCTAGAGTCAGTCCTAAATATTTGACTGTCTTTGACCACTCAAGCTGTGTGGATGCGAGTTTCAGCCTAGAAAGAGACTCTAGGTTCTTTTTCCTAGTGAATGATACAACTACTGTCTTAGAGGGATTTACTTTCAGTCCCTCTCCATGACACCAGTTGTGTACATGTTGAAGGTTGGTATTCATGATATCAACAACAACACTTGTATATTGTCCCTGTACCATAAGGACTATGTCGTCTGCATATCCTTGGACATAGATTCCATTGTTAGTAAGGTCCTCAAGTAGACCATCTACTACTAGATTCCACAGTAGAGGTGACAGGATGCCTCCTTGAGGACATCCCCTTGTGGGTGCGATCACAAGCGACTCTTCATTGAGATCGGCCCTGATCCGTCTGGAGCACAGCATGGCCCTAAGCCACCGACACAGAGCTGGCTCGAGGCCACGTCGCTGTGCTCCACTTACCATCGCAGTGAATTTAGCACTGTCAAAAGCTCCTTCAATGTCTATGAAGGTGCACAATGCCAATTCCTTGGCGGACAGGCTATCCTCAATCCTACTGACTAGTTGGTGCAGTGCTGATTCACAGGATTTGCCTTGCTGGTATGCATGTTGGTTGCGATGAAGGGGAGTGTCTGAGAGAACTCCCTTTCTCAGGTGCCTCTCCACCAGTCTTTCTAATGTTTTCAGTAGAAACGAAGATAAACTGATGGGACGAAAAGATTTAGGGACAGAATAGTCCGCTCTCCCTTTTTTAGGGATAAAGACCACCCTGTTGAGACGCCAGACTTGTGGTATGTACCCATAAGCTAGGCTCGCCCTGAATAGTTCACATATAAGGGTAAGGAGATTCTCCGGCCCTTGTTGAAGCAGGGCCGGAAAGATTCCATTCCCTCCTGCAGATTTGAAAGGGCAAATTTAGAAATTGCCCATTTGGCTTTAGAGAGAGTGACAATCCTTCTAGCAATGGCCCAGCTACCACGATAAGCTCTTGGCCACGAGCCTGCCTCGTGGTTACCAGATGTTCCGGTGTCGTCATTCTCAAAGATACAATCAGGGAAGTGAGTCTCAAGGAGAAGTTTGAGGCTATCACTAGACCCTGAAGTATGTTGACCTCCCTGGGACCTTAAAGATCCCAAGTGACCGGTTGGACCTGAGGCTAGTAAACGTTTCAGTCTAGCTGCCGCGCTTAATTCATTTACCTTCTGTGTAAGCTGCATCCAGGAACTTTGTTTTGCCTTTTTAATTGCTAGGCTGTATTCTGTTAGAGCTCTATGATAGGAATCAAAGATACGGCTCCTTTTGCATTGATTGTGCAGCTTCCTAACATTAGCCCTTTTGCGAGCGAGGTCCGCAGTCTACCACTTAGTATTGGTTCGACTCTTCCCCCGTCGCAATGGACAATTGTCGTGGAAGCTATTGATTATAGCATTCTGCAGGTCAGAAGCTATCTGATCTATGTCTGTGACGCATCGCACCCTTCCGCCTACCGATCCCAACTGTGACTGAAGGTCAAACTTATATCCCAACCAGTCAGTCCTCCTGGGATTGCGATAGAGGACCTCTGCAGCCTCATCTTGTAAGTTGAAGCGGATATACCTGTGATCCGATAATGAGGCCTCTTCGCTTACGTGCCACTTATCAACCATTCCAAGTATACCTTGTGTGCAGATTTTTATATCAATAACTTCTTGTCTAATTCGTGTTGCGAACGTAGGGCGGTTACCTTTATTACATATAAATAGGTCCCTACTTAGAAGAAACTGTAAAAGTGCCTCACCTCTGGGGTTAGTGTTGGTGCTGCCCCACCCAGCAGAGAGATGGGCGTTGGCCTCACAACCTACAAGAAGTTGTTGATGTCTGGTTTGTGCTTCTTCCATCAGGAGCTCTAGGTCTCTTGATGGAGGGAGTTGCCTGGCATCATATGGCAAGTATACGGAGCCTACAATTGTGCTCTGTACTATGCCTCCATTCTTCCAGGTCAGTATGCCCACAGTGAGATCTCCGGAGCAGAGATCGTTGAGGGTTAGAAAATCCAAGCCTCTCTTCAACAGGATGCAGGTCCAGACATTCCTTAGAGAGGTACAGTAAATTAACTTACCTTTGGTTTCATTTAGGCCCGCCACTCTCCCTTGGTGAAGCCATGGTTCTTGAATCAATGCCAGATCAAATCCCTCCTGGAGGAAGAACTGGCAGAAGGCTGCCGAAGCAGCCCTACTGTGCTGGAGGTTGATTTTTAGAACTCGTGGCATTGTCCTTGACTGTCGAGGAGACGATTGAGACCTGCCAGAGTCCTAGGTTGGCTCTACATTTGGAAGCCTTCACAGCCTTGTAGCAGACCTCGTCCAGGAAACAGACGAATCCGTAAACTTTCGGATCTGGCTTGGATGGAAGGATTTTCCACTCGTTTACATTTAGGTTGGGGTTCTGCTTTTTGAACATTTCAAGTACCTTTTCAGGTGTCTTCTTCAGAAGCTTCGGGTGAGCTCTGAAAAACACCCTAGTGGACCTCAAGATGTCCTTACGCAGACCCACTCTCAGAGAGATGTCGTCTCCCAGAGGTTTTATTCTTTGAATAACTTCTTCCAGCCAACGTTTGGTGTGCTCGTTGATGCAGGAAGCAATAAAAACACCTTTCTCTAGGTAGGTGCCCGCAAACGATGGAACGGAACCATCCTCCAGGGGTTGGACTTCTTCCATAATTGCGTTCTCGATGGCTTCTCCTTGCTCTGCACTAAGCTTCGCCTCCGGGTAGCCTTCGAGGGCTATGGCCATTTTGATCGCCACGACCTCTCTGTAGGTAGCCTTGGGTGTGCTACCAGAGGCCTCGGGTTCGTGGGCTTCCGGCTTTTGGGTTTCCCTCCTAGCCTTCTTTGCGGGCCCCTCAGCGGAGGGTGGGGTGACCAAGGTGCCTCTGGGGCGTTTGGCCGACCCCTCCCCCGCCTTGGTACCCGCAGTTGGGCCCGGAGTTGAGACCTCCTGCCGTTCTGGGTTCTTTTTCTTCTTTTTCCCCCTCCTCCACTTGGAAGGGCCAAAAGCTTCACCCTTTTCAAGAAGTTTAGCCTTTAGTGCTTCTCTCCTTTGAGCAGTGGTGAGATTAGGCCTCTCCATTCTGAGGTTGCCGAGTTGCTCTGTGGCATCATCCAGCGTACCTGTAGACATGGGAGTGCTTGGGCTGTTGAGGAGCTGATCTTCTATATCATGAAGGGCTTTTGCTTCCTCAGCGCTTGTACTACCTTCCTCAGATAAAGCCTTGCCATGTATGGGAGCTTCAGTGTGCAATGGAACCTCCTGTGTTCCTAAGGCACTTTGTTGAGGAGAGGGTAGGGATGTTGGCATAACAACATCTTGAGTTGTGTTACCAGGTGATGGTGTGTGCGCGGTAGCTTCAGGAGCTACCTCAGCAGGAAGAGGTAGGTTAGAAACAGCTTCAGGAACTGTTTCAAGGGTTGGTTGGTTTTTGGTTTTTGTTTTTGTTTTTTATCATGTTGTTCCCACGAGTAGCTAGGGAATGGAAGGTCGACCCAGACAGAGCCCCGCATGCCTGGGTAAGCTGCTTTAAACTGGAGGGTCGCCGGTGTCCAGAGTCCGCATAGTACAAACTGGTTTGCCACCAGCCATTCAGCCCTGGCCTATGCTGTTCCACCGTGGCTTGGCCCCTAGTGGGAGAAATGAAAGGAAAACTAAATCGAAGGGTTGAGGAAGTTTAACTCAGATAGAAGAGAGTGAAGAAGAAAGATAGGCTGACACATTGAAAAGTGTGCCAGCCATAGGCCTCCAGAACAAGAAGAGAAGGGATCCGGAGCATTAGCTAGGGTACCTCGGGGTCGCCACTACCCGTACGGATTCGAAAGTAAGACCGCCCCTGAGGGCGATATTTATGGAGAATGTCCATTTCCGTCTGTCTATATATCAGCTTTTGTATTTGCTTTCTTCTGCTTATCTTAAAACCACATTGAGCTATGTATTTGAAATTTACCATATAATGTCTTTATATTCTAAATGACAAGGCTAAATTTACAGACTACGTTGTGTATAATGATGATCAAGACTCTCTAAAGACTTTTCTGAGCTTAACTATAAGCACGAATTCATCATCTATAGACTGCATGAAGCATTTTTCTACTTACAGAAACAAAAATGAATTCGTTAAGATATTAGAAATTTACATATCTGCCTTGCATACTTAGTTGGCTGGTATTATTCAGAGGAAAGTTTTTAATTGTAGATGCTTCTAAACTTCTTGTTTGGAATACTTACAATATATTAAACAAGACGTATTGTATTACACAGTGAGCGTCACAAAATACTGTTATATATACACACACAAATAGAACGGAAAGCGTTTCTTTTTATATTTGAATAATTTAAACTGTTGTTATTTCTATTGAACTTTAACTGTATTTTTATTGTTTTGTCAGATCCAGATATACCATGGGCGGGATTGTAATTGACCTGTGATATATTACATGCGAAATATAGTTTTAATAGTTAGTAACTAGTTGTATGTATACTGTTTATGTGTATACACACAACCCGGACATGTTCTGTAAACACACACACCATTGGAAATCGATACTTCCTCAGATGTCGCTTGGCAACATACTACTGTATCCCATGTACTGTTAATGCTAATCACCCTCCTACTACTACCAATTTGCACTAAATTTCGATCATTACTTATTTTATCTACAATTTGTTCAATGCAAATTCTGCCTGTTATATACGAAGTAGATTAATTTAAGAAAATATACCCGGAGATATTATACTAAATAAAATACAGAATACCTTTTTTGATAACAATATTCTCTTATTGATAATTATTGATTTGATATTGATCTTCAAAATTATGAGATACCTTTATCTCCATATGAGAGCCAATGTAAACTATATTATTTTTCAAAGTGCCTAATTATAAAAGCTATTGATCATTTAAAACCGAATCCTGAATATAATCACATCTTATACTTTTAATTCTGTTGAAATCGTACTTTAACTAATTGTAAAGTCTAGCGTAACCATTTGAACACTATAAATACAAATGCAATCCTGAGATAAGTGATACTCACTGAACGATTTCGAAATGTCTTAAATCCAGTTAACGTTTTTTTTTTTAAATATAAGGCTCCCAAATCAGAGAGTGGTATTGCTTTTTTTTTAAATATTTCTGAATTTCTTGAATGTGGCTCTAATATTTGATTGAATTTATTCAAGTCTTAAATTAACAATTTAACTATATCAGGCCAATGTGGAGAGATCTTAGTTATAACTAGTGACCAGATTTAAAAGTCCCTTTCGAAGGATTCTTCCATCAACAAAATTTACAATATTTATTTTACGTTTACAATAAATTTCATAATTTAACTTTAGTTTCCCAAGACCTAATAAACCAAGTCTAACAAAGAAACTTTTTAATAAGTAACATGACATTTGTAAAATACAACTAATTTTGAATTATTTATATCAAACAACATGTAAAATCGCCTATTTAAATGTGTATAATTATTAATTATTGTATAATATATACAATTATATGCTATTAGCAGAACATTCTTTTTGCATTTCATAGTCTAGAATTATTTGGTTTGTAATGTCATAATTCGTCAAAATCATTAACCTAGTTTAGGGTGCAATATCGACTCATGATGGATGCACCCAGCAGGTAGGAGAATCAGATGATGCTCCTCGTTGGCCAAACCTATTTCAATTAACATCAACTGAGGTCACGTGACATCAGCATAGTGTTACCAGTACACTGGCCAGCCAGTCAGTGGGTCCGATGCGGTTGCTCAAGGTATAAGCCGCGAGCAACGCGTCACTTTTTTGTTAGTTCGCCTTGTTACACTGATTACGTTAGGTAAATTATCTTGGTCAGGGGTATCTCGTAAGCCCTTATAAATCCCGCGAGTTTTATGTGACACAGGACAGATGGGTTCCTTTGTACCGCGTTTGCCCCCCAATTCCAGTGAATTTTGTGAAAGTTTAGTTGTGTCACCAACTGCCAATATACCCATGGACGTCACTGGAAGTCTCTGGAGTCATTCGTGCCGTCTAGCGTGTGTGAGAAGAATAAAATCAGCGATAATGACAAAAATCTTACATTTAATTCATCTTTTAGCTCCCTATTTCTGTTTTAATCTTAATAGCTACCACATAGTACATTAGTCCGAGTCCGAATCAATTGTTTTTAGTTTATCCCCACTACAGATTCGTTTGGTTATACTTATTATCCTTGGCGGTTGAAGGTGATTGAAAACACGTTTACTGTGTGCTTATTAAGTCGAAGGAAGTTTTAGAGACCATTTGAGCTTAGTCTGTAGGGATATATGAAATGGAAATAGATCCCTATTTGTCAACCATGGACCCTAAGAATGTTCATGTAAAGTTGCAGTACACTCGTTCTATTTTATTTACGTAATTGAGTAAAACACGCACACACAAACGCACAAAAGGAAGCACAATTCGATTTATAGAGACTCAAGATTTGATGGAAAAACAGATTTACCGATTTATTTTGGAGAAGAAAAATTATAGAGCTGCATATATACTGTTTATCGGGACTGAAAAGAAACCTAGAAATTGGCATTGGATTTTTTTTAAGGAGAGACCGATCCCCTTTTAAGCCTTATTCTGTCCGTCCTCATGGGCCACTGGCCTGTGCGAGGATCTTATGAAACAGAATAATGGGGAGGGTCGATGCAGTACGAGGTTGATAGTACTGATAAAAAGTGTAACGGTCACAGACAGGATTTGAACCTGCCCTATCTCCAACTCAGACCCAAAGTCCAACGACTTGGACCGCTCGTCCATCGACACTCCCAATTCGAGCAAGGGTTTTGCTACAAGCGAAAATCTTTCAAGAAAAGAAGGTAGTATCGATTTATCTTAACCTCTGATGCTTTTAAAAATATACAATGAAATATTTCTCGATTTATATAAATTACAATAGGAACATGTGTAACAGTACCTGGAATTCATGTTAACCAACTCTTCTTTTTGTCGAATACCTCTTTTGACAGTTCAATAACAGTGAGTAACAAACAGAGACTACCAACCGTTATTGTGTGACATTGACAGTAAGCTCATCACATGAGTCATCAATTTTAACAAATTTCATTGTCATTCACTCAGTCAATAATCATATACAATTTACAAACAGATTCCATTTTACTTCAATATTGACGTATATTATTAGTTTGTTTCTAGGTCTCCTCGTCTTACACACAAAAGACAAAGTCTTTAATGTTAAATTACTATAACATCTTAAGCTTTAAATTGTTACTCCATATTGCCAAACATCTTGTATGTGAACACATCTTTCAAGTACAATGACGTAGAGCGGTAACGAAAGCTACTATAGTTTCAACTTCAAGTAACTCTTCTTCCGGTATCAATAAGTATTAAAACCGATGATAAATCCTGTGATAATATTAATATTTACTAAAAATCATAGTTGTGTAAATCTCTATGTGGTAGTCCAATGACCACTAATTAAAGTGTCTAATGTAGATGTGTTAACATAAATTGTCTGTCAGCATCAGTTTAAGGCTAAAAAATTGCCAAACGTGAAGTTACAGTAAAACAAATTCAAGTGTAAATAAATATTTATATTAAGTGGGTTAAAATAATAACTCTGTTAGTTTATTAACTGTTATGAAATTAGGAACGACTATTAGAGTGGATCACTGTGATCGGAATTCAAAGCCTTATCCTAGAGAGTACGTAAAATTTTGTAAGAAATAACCAATAATCCAAATCTATATTATTATGTAATATTCTTATCGTGTCTTCATATGTGTTTGAGTGTGTGTTAATCAATCACGAACGGACTACATGTTAATCATAATTTACATGGACATTCTAAAGGTTTATAGTTAAAATAAATTTCTGTCTTTTTCAGAAACCTTTCCCCTTTTTGGCTTTATCAGCAGAGAGTAAATGTGTAATTACCTGTGCTAGTCAACAATAACGATTATAACAATTTATACACATTTACCAGGTAAACGTTTGTTGTAATTTATCTGTCAAAACCAGTTATGTTTTACAAATGACCTGTTACATGCACAGGCTTCTTGTCTGGGTATTTTAATGATATTTTATTTTTCATTCAAATACGGTAAAATGCCATCAGTTATTGCATAATAAAAGTGTTAAATGATAAGGAAAGGAATTTAATATTAGTGTACCCTTATATTTAAGGTTCCTTCTTACTGGGCTAAAATATTCCAATTTTTACTGTACTTTTTGACGGAATCCAATAAAATACCATAAAATATAGGATACAAAATCAAGAAATTGTTTAAGTGCTTATAAATGACTGTTTCTCTAAATATTGGGCTTGGCCTTTATACATTAATATAAAATAGACAAAGAAATTGTACTATACTTCAGAGACTATATCTTATCAAAGGGTTATTTGGAATCCAATGTACAAGCAATATACATATGGTCTCCCTGATAAAAAAAAATGAAATTCCGTGCAAAAAAGTGGGTTATGGCTCATTAGATCGGTATTTAAAACAGGTATATCAGGAAATTTTACTTAAGTCAAATTAAAGCGTCTCTGTACTAGACCGTACTCACAGATTGTCTCGTCGAAAAAGGCATCTATCCTCTGTTTGCCCCTATGAATTATCTCATTAATTATCTTAAAACCTCATTATCTCAATTAATACAACAATTTAACGCTCCATGCTATTCAATCCCTTTTAGCTGTGCTTTCAAAATTTATCATAAATGTGAGTGGATGTATTAATTTTTTTTGTTTATTTTCTATATCAAATCAAACAATCAGTTTGGTACATGTACAACTGAATCTTTATTCTGTTATATGATATTCTGCTAGACAAATACAACGTTAAGGCTGGAGATTTTATCATGCAAACTGTAGAAAATACCGTATATAAAGATACTAGATTACTGTGGTGGCATCTCGTTTTTGTTATTTCGAATATAATAGGCTTTTTGTCTGGTACAAATTCTACTGTATGTAAACTTTTTATCGTGCCTTTATTCTCTATACACTCTACCATTAATGTACCACCTATTAACCAATAACAGCTTATTTACTTATCATGATTAAGTTATGTTGATGCCATTATAATTATATATATATATATATATATATATATATATATATTTGTCTCATTTTTAGGTTAAATTTGACAGCACTTATGATGAGTAAGTAAATTAAAATATTAATGTATATATTTAATAACAGTTTTTAATATACAAGAGCAATCTGATAGTATACAGTTCTATAGTGGCTGGTACATCTTAATCTCCTTTCTACACTCTGCGCCAAGCATGTTTTTGCTTTGCGTACGCATACGCAACTTTTACCTGTGTGGCAAAGTACTAAGCTGTTTAAATATCTCTTGCTAAACAAAAACATCATAAGCTGTTGTAAAGTTTACGTATTATTCTTTTAATATCACTTAAGCCTCAGCGTCAGCTACGCCGACTTCGAAGTGCACTGGTTTTTATTTTAAAAGTACAAAGTACATGATTGAACCTCCCCGGGATTTTAACCCGTGATCTTTCGGTTAGAGAGCCGAGACTATAACCATTAGTCTACGGAGGAGGACATAATTTATTTCTTTTATATGTTTTGCAAACAATAAACACCATGTGAGCATACTACGTTATGCGAAAACAGTTGCTGCTTGGCACTCATATGGCTGCTCCACGTATGACGTCATTAGACTATTTTTGTGTCGATCCTACGAATAATTGAATATCACATACATCGTTGTTCTATTGTTACTGCTTGTGTTCCAACTCTTTTGGAAAAGATGAATGTTTTACTCAAGGATAAGGACTCGGTAAGGTTTTAATTTTATATATTTAATAACAGTTTACCTAATATTTAATATTTTTTAGTATATAATGTGATTAAGCAATGAAACAATATGAGTTATTTTGTGACGAAAATCATAAAGCCGATCATACCAAGATCTCCGCTGCATATTCAACCGCAAACTAAAATCTGGTATAAAATTATATTGCGTGGCTTGCACTAATAGCATTTTTACTCTCTTGCAATTCAATTGGTAAGAATTGGGCAAAAATAATGATATATTAATCATATATTTATAATACATACAACCAATATAATATAATATTGTATTATAATTATGTTCTTTGTTTTTATATAATTGTATTAAAGCTAATCTTCATACGTTTTCTGCTGTATGGAGGGAGGTACGAATATGAAACAAAAATTTAAAACATACATTCTTAAATAAAACCAAAACCTTTCAAAAAGGGAAGACTTTAATTTATAAAGAAAGAATTGGTGTGGTTAGAAAGCCCGTTACTGAAACCTTCATGTATTTTCGATTACGCGTCAACAGATGTCTGAGCCTATATGTGTTCTAAATTATTCATAATCTCAAACCCCTATAGGTCGGTTTTGGCTTTCTGTCCGCTTTCTAAAAGGAATTACAAGTGTATTTTATAGCAATTTTTATCTATTACAATAAAGAAATGTCTTGATCGTGGAATGAATTGTTTCAACTATTTTTACTGATGGATGTAATTAATTACCTTTAAACTGGTTTTAAATACAGATTAAGTTATATCATGAATTATAAAAATCTATAAACTGAATTTTACGGTCCAATGAATCACACATTTTAATGCAATATGATATGATTGAGGTGTTTTGTTTCACATAAAACACTATAAAGGATATAACGGTTTCTGTATCCTTGAAAGTATCTTACAACAATGTAATCGAACAGTAGTTTATCTAGGACGTTTTGCTAGAGATCCACTTACTTAAAACCTTCACATATTTACGATTACTCGTAAAAAGATGTCTGGGCTTAGATGTGCTCTAGATTATTCATATACTGAAACCCCTCTGGTTAGGTTTTGAGTTGCAGGTCTTTTACTGCCAGGACTTGCAAATGCATTTTGTAACATTTTATGTTGGAAATGCTTATAAATTTTAAATATAGTATTAATTTGTATGTATTACAATTTAAGTACAAAGTTCTCATCAGTAAATAGAAAGATGGATTTATCTACAATACTGTAAACATACATCTGTACTGAAAGTGGTTTATGTACATTTGTATTTACAGTTGGTATAGATTAGTTTGATTTCTGTCTGCCTAAGTATTTATCTGTTCGCATGATAACTTGAAAACCACTTGACCTACAGACTTGGAATGAGGCATGAATCATTTTTATAAGAAGAACACTGATTTTTAATAGAGGGCACTCGGTAGGATTTTATTAATCCTAATTAAATATATTTTTTGTATTGGTCTGATGTTAACAATGATGGCAATAAGTAAATTATGCAGTAAATAAATTTTAAAGCAAACTCAATACAACATTGAGATTCCAACATGCAATATATTATCACATGTAGCCTAAATATCCGAACATACCCATATAATACCTCACCTTATAAAAAATTAGTGTGTAGAAATTTATTTGAACACGAATATGAAACCCAATTGATTTTTGAAAAGTCTGAAGGGATCATGTTGTAAAATATATGAAGAAAGACTTCACATGTATAGATATTATAAAAGAAACCTAATTTCTACAAGAATATATTTTATAATGCGTAATTTTTTGTACTACGATAATTCATAATGCTATGTAGTAGTTAGCAGTTTAAATATACAGACTATTACACAGTATGAGGGAGTGAGGGGGGAGAGAGAGAATTTCTTCTGCCCTGGTTTAGACCTGAGATCCGCTCATCCACCAGACCACAGTGTTTCACAAATTATTAAACATACTGTTGTGGATTTATACGTTATTATAATTGCAAGAGCTGTATTACAAAAAATTAATTATGTTATGTTTTGTACTTACAATGCAAAAAAGAACAAGTATTGAGGGAAAAACATTGTTTATCATTGGTTTCATTTATAACATATAAAATCACTAACTATAAACTATATTCTAATACCATTTGTTGTCTAGACATAAGAAACTGCATTGCCATTTAGGAAATAGAACAGTTTTCATTTTCGAAACGATCATTAACTAATATAAGTCTGCCATTACAGTTTTGTGCTTAAAATACCATATCATTCTGGTCATAATTTTTTCAACTGTTTCTAAATTATAATTGATTGCTTTCCATTATTGAACTGTCTAACTGTTCATCTGCCTAATTGGGTGGAATGATTTTGTATAAATAACAGTACGGTGAATTGGGAAATGAATTATTCTATTTGTAAATCTAGTTCTGCTAGGATGAACATCATACATTCGTGTATATTTCATACAGGTATGTAGGTTTTTTTATTATCTATCAATTTTTTACATCATTGACGATATGCTATATTCCTTGCACTCTCTCATTTTTAGCCAGCCCAGTTCCCTATAATAGATCTAGTGACATGATCATCCAATCATATACATCTAAAAAGCGTTCTAAGCTCTTTATAATTGATTCGTCATTTTTACATCTATACCACAATAAGCAGTAATTGTATAGTCCAACAGGGGAAATACCAAAGATTTTACCAGCATCTTTCTGATACGAAACGGAAGTTTCTACTGAGATTTATAAATTGATGCAAAATTTTTATATTTTCTTATGCATATAATTAACCTGGTCAGAACAAGTGAGGGAGAAGTTTATTCTAAGGCCAAAATTTGTTATTTTATATACATATTCTACTACTAAACCATTTAGTATGATAGATAAAACTGCATTATAATCTAGTTTGCTAAGTATACATAGTTTTCTAAAAATAATAGGTTTTTGTTTTGAAATGTTTAGGCTTAATCCATGGTCTTTACAGCAGTCGAAATTTGTGGTAGGTCTGCATTCAAAGAAATGTATTGTATTGTTTATATTCAAAATGTAACATTTAACGTACAGCTGCAAATCGTCTGCATAGAGCATTGTGTCACAAAATACAATATTACCGGTAATCCTGTTTATATAAAGTGAGAACAATAATGCAGATTGAGAGAGAGAGAGAGAGAGAGATGGTGGTTATTAATGCTTTATTTTGTGCTAAGCTAAATATGTTTAAATCATTACAATGTATATGAAAACATTGCCACGGTATGTGATCCCTTTACTAATTTGCACAATCATAGCGACTATAAAACTATTTGTTACACAATTTTCTAGAAATTTATCCAGTTTGTACAATAATGCTCTGTGCTACAGTTTCAGTAAGAATAGAATACTTTTTACTAACTTACAAGTAATTCTTTCTCGTAAAATTTTGTTTAATTAATGTATATATATATATATATATATATATATATATTATATATATATATATATATATATATATATATATATAAGTAGATAATAATATGGGGTTCCTGGCGCACTTTCGGAGCCGACCGAAAAGCAATGTAAAATACTGTTCAATGTACCATAAAGGAAGCTGAGAAATAACACAGCAAATCTCAATGAAAAATTAACCGAATCTACAGTCGTTCGTCTCCAAAAGCGATCGGTACATTACTATCTACTCTGTGGAATGAAAAATTAACCAAATCTACAGCTGTTTGCTTCTACTTTCTTAAGCTGTGCTTTGTAAAATGTTGTCAAATCTGCTACGAATAAAGGAAAAATCTTCAATGACAGTCGAGGTGTGCTACTACAGACCGACCATCACGATAATCGCTTCGCCTGCGTCATATCCGTAGTGATATCACGCCGCGTGTGAGAGGCGCAATCGTTGGTTTACAAGCACCATTTAGTTAAATAAATTTTTCTATCTAAATGGAGCGCGGAAAAAATATCATGTCCGTTCTGCAAAAAAGAAATTTTAAGAAAAAACTATGATCGCCATTATAATTCTAAAAGTCACGAAAAAAACAAGCAAATTTACGATAATGAACTAAATTATTTAAGACAATGGGCTAGAGAAATAAAAATTGCCGATCACGAAAACATGTTTAATATTGAGAAATTACGTGAATTAAAGAGAAATTTCAAAGTTGAAAAGAAAAATCTCGACCTATTTAATGATGAAAAAACTTCATTCAATAGCTGAAAAGTTGGCTATCGGTACTAACGATAAAACCAAGTCTGAAATGATCGAAGAAATTGATAAAACTCTTAAAGTAAAATCCGAAAATATCATTGATGTAGAAGTTTTATCCTCAATACACGGTCTTTTCAAGCAATACATTTTAACAAACTTGAACGACAATTCCATGTCAATTTACAAATATCTTTCAATTATGCGGTCAGAAATTAAAAGTTTAATCGAGAAATTTCAAGAAAATGTTAAAAATATGAAGGGCTATCTCTCTTTGGAATGTGAATACGAACGAACTTTAGTGAATGGTGAACCGCAAACATGTCTAATGTATTTTACTATCAAAGCAGACGAAATCTTTGACGTAAACGACTTTATTACTAAGCAATTTAATAAATTAACACATCGAGAACAAACGAATAATCCAAATAAAGGTTCCGGATGGACATTTAAAAGTTGTAAACAACTAGTTTTGAGCCTTAACAAACACGAAATGATGAATGCAGGATCATACATCGATTTACCAAAGAATATCAAAGATAAAAATGCTTGTACAAATATAAAAAATAGATATGATTTTTGCTTTTATTTACTCAATAAGATGTGGCTATTGAAAAACCAAGAAAGAGAGACTGTGAACGTGTAAAGCAATACGAAAAATTTGTGAATGACGAAATATTTTCAGGTTTTGAGTATCCAATGTCTCTGAAAGATATACAAATATTTGAAAAACGAAGCTACAATTCCAAGTATAAGTATCCAACAACGTCTATCAATGTCTACAGTTTTGATGAAAAATATTAACATTGTTCCGTTACAAATTTCTGAAAAATATGACGCTGAAATAAACATTGATTTATTGTATGTTAAACAAGATGATAAATCTCATTATGTTTTGATAACCGATTTAAATAAGCTTGTTTCTTCGCAGTTGTCTAAACATAAAGAAAGAAAATTTTTGTGTAGAAGATGTTTAAGCCATTTTTACAAATCTGGAGATTTAACAGATCACTTAGAAATTTGTAAAAATCATGAAGTTTGTAAGCCAATTATGCCATTTCCAGGTCAAACAACTAAATTTACTAATTATCAAAAGAAATTTAACCATCCGTACGTAATTTATATGGACTTTGAGAGCATATTAGAAAAAATTCCGACATGCAAGAACAATCCACAAAGATCGACTACAACCAAGATTCAGAGGCACATTCCTTATGGTTTTACTCTATATTTAGTGTCGAATGTGACCAATCGCATGTACAAACCGATATGTTATCATGCCAAAAATGAAGAAGATTTGAAAAACGTCCCGACAAAATTTGTTTGAAGAACTCAATAAATTATCGAAATACATAGCGAAAAAATATAATTCTAAGAACATGAAACCTATGAAATTGACAGAAGAAGAAGAAATTTCGTATCAAAATTCAAACGTTTGTCATATCTGTGAATGGTCTGCTTATGATGTTGGGTCAATTCAGTATGGTTTTACTCCTGATAGTTGGAAAGATAAGAGTTATAATAAAGTGAGAGATCATTGTCATTTAACCGGCAAGTTTCGAGGCGCAGCTCATGCATGTTGCAATCTAAATTTGAAATTTCCTCAGAATATTCCCGTTTTCTGCCACAATATGTCAAATTACGATACTCATTTGTACATAAAAGAATTGGCTAAAACAATATGGAAATGTTGATTTGATTGCAAACACCGATGAAAAATATATAAATTATTCTGTAAATTCTGGATATGGCTATGAATTCGAAGGTGATAAGCCAAGAAAATTCATCAAGTTTTCGTTTGTAGACACGTTCAGATTCATGGCCTCGTCTATAGAAAAGTTAGCTAAAAATCTAAAGAGAGAAGACTTCAAACATACAAATCATTTTATACAAGATGGAAGAATATTGAATGAGATAATAGAAAGACAGCCAAATGACGACGACGAGATTTTTAAAATTCTATCTGGAAAAGGAATATTTCCCTATGAATTTATCGACAGTATTGAAAAACTTGATTACACAGAAGAATTGAGAATTCAAGATTTCTATTCACTTTTGACAGATGAGAGCATATCTGAGAAAGATTTTCAACACTACTTAAATGTTTGGAACAAATTAAAAGAGAAAAATCTAGGAAATTACTCTGATCTCTATAACATTCAAGATGTTCTATTGCTCGCTGATATCTTTGAAAATTTTAGGAATATTTGTTTGAATTGCTATAAGCTTGATCCAGCACACTATCTAACAGCTCCCAGTCTTGCATGGGATGCTATGTTAAAATTAACTAAAATCGAGCTTCAACTGATACACGATTACGATATGTATTTAATGATCGAAAAAGGTATTCGCGGAGGCATTTCTCAATGTATTAAACGATATGTGAAAGCAAATAACAAATATTTAAAAGATTTTGATAAGACAAAGCCCGAAAACTATTTACTCTATCTCGATGCTAATAACCTTTATGGGTATGGTCTTATGCAAAAACTGCCGTTTAGTGATATCAAGTGGATGGATCCTAAAACGTATACAAAAGAAGAGTGGCAAGAAACAATTTTAGAACTCACTGGCGACGAAGATTATGGCTATATTCTCGAAGTCGATCTTGGATATCCAACAAATTTACACGAACATCACAAGGATTTACCTCTTGCTCCAGAACATTTTAAAAACAAACTTTGCACAACTCTACTGGATAAAACTGAATACGTTGTTCATTCGAGAAATTTGAAGTTCTATTTGGAACAAGGTACGATTTTGAAACATGTGAATAGAGTTATTGCATTCGATCCTATAGATGAAAGAATACATTGATTTTAACACAAACATGAGAACCAAAGCTACAAGCGACTTTGAAAAGGACTTTTATAAGCTGATGAACAACTCAGTTTTTGGAAAATCTATGGAAAATGTGAGAAACAGATGTGATATTAAGCTTGGAAATGAAGAATTTTCAATGAAACAAGCTAAGAAAACAAATTTCAAATGCTTTAACATCTTTGACGACAACTGTATAGCGAGTCACATGTACAAACAAAAGGTTAAATTTAACAAACCGATTTACATAGGATTTTCAGTTCTCGACCTCTCAAAATTGCTAATGTACGAGTTTTATTACAACAAATTAAAGAAGTTTGATCCAGATTTGAATCTGTGTTACATGGATACAGACAGTTATTTTCTAGAATTGAAACGAGATCCTTTTAAAATTATTAAAGAAAATATAGATGACTTTGATACAAGTGATTATCCAAAAGATCATGAATGTTTCACTACTAAAAATAAGAAGGTAATAGGGAAATTCAAAGATGAGTTAAATAGAGAAGTTTTAGAAGAATTTTGTGGTTTAAGGTCTAAGATGTACTCGTACAAATATCTAGATAAAAACCCAGTTAGGTGTAAAGGAATTAAGAGAAGCGTTGTAAATAAAACAATAAATATCGAAAACTTGAAGAGATGTTTGTTCGAAGATAAAGAAGAATTTAGGGAGATGACAGTCATCAAAAGTTATAAACATGAGTTGTACACTGTTACCATAAACAAGCTGGCACTGAACGCTAAAGATGATAAGAGAATTGTCCTAGAAAATAAGATCGATACAGTACCGTATGGCTATAAAAATGAAGCAAAATCTGATATATTAGACAAATTAAATAAACTTGGAAACTTTGATAAGTAAATGGAAGATGATTTAATTCACTGTCACAAGTGTAAAAAGAAAACGAAAAATATAGATTCAAAAATCGTTCAAACTCAAAATGGATTGTATAGAATCGCTGCAAAATGTTCAAAATGTAAGACAAACAAGAGTAAGTTTATAAAGAATCCAAATCCAAAACCTGTTAAGCAAGAATTGAAGACTAAAGATGAGATAGAGATTGAAGCTCGAGAAATTCATGCACCAGTACGAAAAAAGTTTAAAAAGAGAAAAAATTATAACATTAGGAATTGACGATTTATGGGCAGCAGATTTAGTTATAATGTCTAACTATTCAGATCAAAATGATGGATTTAAGTATATGTTAAATGTTATTGATACTTTCTCAAAATATGCTTGGTCAAGAGCTATCAAAAGAAAAAACGGCAAGGATATTTCAAAAGCTTTCGAAGATATAGTAAAAGATGCCATAAGGATCAATCACAAACCTCCTAACCTACTTCATACAGATAAGGGTTTAGAGTTTAAAAATAAAGAATTTAACGATGTTTTGAGGAAATACAACATTAAGATTTATCATACTGAAAACGAAGAGAAATCAAGTATTGTAGAGAGATATAACAGAACTCAAAATGAGAGAATGAAAGTAATTTTTGAGATTAATAAAAACTTTAAATGGATCGATATTCTTCAAAAAATCGTAAACAATTATAACGATACAGTTCACAGCACAATCAAAATGAAACCGAAAGACGTAGATAAGGATGCAGAAAAGGAGTTATTAGAGACCGTTTTCAAGTATGTTCCACCTGAAATTCACAAGAAAACTAAATTTAAAGTCAATGATCATGTAAGAATTGTTAGTAAAAAACAAACATTTTCGAACAAATATAAGAACAATTGGTCAAGAGAAATCTTTGTGATTTATCAAATTAATAACACAGATCCTGTAACTTATAGTATAAAAGATTTAAATAATGAAGAAATAACCGGAAAGTTTTATGAATATGAATTGAAGAAGTCAAAACTGTAATATAAATTTTCTATATATAAATGGCGCATCAAAAGAAATGTACAAAGTGCAAAGAATTTAAAGATTTAAATGAATTTTATAAAGATAAAAATAGGAAAGATGGAATGCATTATAATTGCAAAGATTGTGAAAGGGAATATCATAAAGAATTATATGATAAAATAGAAAAATTAACTTTGGAAGATAAAGAATGTCTTAAATGTAAAGAAACTAAAAAAATTTCAGAGTTTAATAGTGATCACTATAGTAGAGATAAGAAAGACTCATATTGTAAAGATTGTGTAAAGAAGAATCTTCATAGATTATATTATGAAGATACTCAATGTGAATGTGGAAGAACTATAAAATGGTTAAATAATTATCAAAAACATTTACAAACCAAATATCATAAGTTAAGAGTTTAACATTTTCATCGTGTAATAATTTTTTCTATATAAATGGAGTCTCAAAAGAAATGTACAAAGTGTCAAGAAGAGAATAGAAAAGACTGTTATTGTAAGGAATTATATGATAAAATGAACAAATTAACTTTAGAAGAGAAAAAGTGTTACTTTTGTAAAGAAATTAAAAATATTTCTGAATTTAATAACTGGCAGTATAGTAAAGATAGAAAAGATGCTTTTTGCAAAGATTGTGCTAAAAAAATTTTCAGCGAAAGTTATAAAAACGAAATGCCTTGTGAATATGAAAAAAAATTCTACGATGGTTACCTAGTTATGCTAAACATTTACAAACAAAATATAATAAATCGAGGGTTTTTAGTAAAATTTAGAAACATTTTCATCGTGTAATTTTAGATATTCTATAAATCAGTCGAGATTCTGCCATATTTGTAGTAAAATGATTTCCGTTGTATAAAATATTCAAAGATTCTTTCATTTGGTTATACAGATTGATTAGAATTTGGTTCGTCATCAATGAACAAAATCTCTAATTCAGGATAATTTATTTTTAGATGTTTTAATCGGTTTGGTATTTCTCGTTTCTGAGCTCTGATAACGTAATAAGGCCATTCCCACATGTGATTCTTCTTAATTAACACAAAAACATGGTGTTTTTTCTTATCAAAATCTTTACATACCATATCTCTCTTCATTAATTCCATTCGCAATTCTTGATTCTCTATTTTCAATGATTTCATTTCATCTTTAATTTGCAAGTGTTTAACTTCGTCCTCTAAATATTTAATCTTGTTTTCAAGTTTGTACTCACCAAATTTTCTAATGGAGGGTTAAAACCTCTTTTGTAACCCACTTTTGAAAGGTTTTTGCTTCTAATTTATTAGATCTTAGTATTAAAGAATAAAATCCAGATTCATTAATGAAAATAGTGTCAGGATGAAGATTTTGAAAGGGTCTATGGCATAGACTCTTGTAATCTATATATTTAAAGGCTATTTTCTCGTCATTATCAATATTATTTATGATAGCCTGTCTAGTATTTTCATATTGTAAAATTTCTGCAACATCTTTAGCCTTAAACCAAATTTCATTATTTTCGTCAACAATCGTGCAAATGTCTTTATTATTGAATGTAAGTTGATTGTTGAGTAGGTCTACAACTGACTCCATTTAGATAGAAAAGAAATTTAACTAGTAATTTTTATTTCAGTATAAAGTCTAGATTCATTGATAAAAACAGGGTCAGGATGAAGATTGTTAAGGGGTCTATGGGATAGACTCCTGTAATTTATACATTAAAAAGTTGTTTTCTTGAAAATTTGAAGGTAAGCTATTCAATAGCTCCCCTTGATTCATCATTCTTTCGACAATCTTAAATATATTGTTGTTTTACTCTCATTATTTAATAAATTTCCCTCAGAGTCTTGTATAGTTAGAACGATTTTTTGAATTCTTTTAATATTTTTTCTAATTGGAATATAATCGATTTCATTCGGTTTTTCACTGATTTTTGATCCATAAGCAACATTTGGGAAAAATGTGTACAAAATTTCAGATTCTTTGTGTAAATGTTCGGTATGATTTTCAAAACTAGGTTCAACGAGATTACAATGTACTTCAATTACATCAAACGGTCTAAATTTTGGCGTTTTATTTCCTAAATATACCTGATTTGGCTCAATAGTTTCTTGAACAAACACTAATAAATGTACAATAATTGCTGAAAACATTATTCTTACTGGTGATTTTATTTGAATTTTATTAGAGAGATAATTTTTTTGCATTTCAAACTTGTTTTCGTCAAAGTTTAAAGATTTATCTGATTGTTTGAATGTTTTCAGATAATTTTTAAGGGAATTTTTTATTTGATCGAAAGTATAATATCCTTTGTTTAAACCATAATATTTTGTTATGTTCTTCTCACTAAATCCTATACAATAAGTAGAACTTTCACTAATATTTATTACAAAATTGTCAGAATAAAAACCGCTTAAACCGATAAAATAATTTGATTCTTCCTCTAAGTGTATAGGATGTTCCAAGTTTAAAACTAATTTAGAGCTTTCTGAAGTCAACTTGAACAGCTTCATTTTCGCAAGCGTTGCTTCAAGATGAAAATCTTCTATTTAAATGGAGAAATTTTTAAAGCAAAAAGATCAGATAAAACTTCAAACGTTTGAAGAAAATAAGAAAGATCAACCAATCAGATTGTTAATTGTTGGTTCAAGTGGATGTGGAAAAAAAAAAACAACTTTATTATTGAATTTTATCTACAATAGGTTGATTCCTTATTCCAATTTGTATGTTTTTAGTAAATCTTTAGAACAAGACGCCTATAAAAAATTACAAGAAAGATTTGAAAATATTGAGAAAAACTTAAACAAAAAAATATCACATTTTTATAATGCTTCTGAGGACATAGTTCCGTTAAGCGCATGTAAACCCAATTCGTTAATCGTTTTTGATGATTGTATTTTAGAAAATCAAGACGTTATTAAGGAATATTTCGTAATGTCCCGTCACAAAAACATATCTTGTATCTATCTTTCCCAATGCTTTTCAAAGGTTGATAAACAAGTTATAAGAAATAACCTGAATATGTTGTGTATTTTTAAGCAAGATGATCACTATTCGAGAAAGATTTATAACAATTATGTGGTATCTTATATGAGTTTTAACCACTTTATTGAGTTATGTGATAAAATTTGGAAGGAAGACTACGGATTTTTAACTATTAATCTAACTTTGAAGCCTAAAAATGGTAAATATCTGAATAAATTTTCTAATATAAATGCTGCTCAGTGGTCTGACAAATCTACTTTATAAAATATTTGTTACAATTATTTTTTATATTATCTTTAATTTTTATTTACATTATGAAAATAACAGAAAAACGGTAAATCTGTTCACGTTCCACGTTCACGTTCCACGTTCACGTTCATGTTTCACGTTCATGTTTCACGTTCGTGTTTACGTTTCACGTTCATGTTTTACGTTCGTGTTTACGTTTCACGTTCGTGTTTCACGTTCCACGTTCACGTTTTACGTTCCACGTTCACGTTTTACGTTCCACGTTTCAAAAATTTTCCTAAATAAATGGCGAACGTAACTTCTGAAGAAGCGAAAAAACTTGATCAAATCGAAAAGAAACTAATCAAAGAATTTAAAGAACAGATTCGAATGGATGAAGAAGAACAAGAACTTATTCAAAAAATTAATCAACCTGTAACTTCTGCAATAAAAAATGTTGAGGGCAAAATTGAAAATGTTTTAAGCGATAATCAAAATTTAATGAATTTGGTTCCAGTTGTACGACAATTTGCTGATATTTCGATTCCAGAATCTGAAGTAGAAGAGTTTGAATTGCCAAACATTACCATCTTCAACACCATTTAGACCTCGAATCATTGAAGACTCTACCATAGTTGAACCAATAAGTCCTGGAACAACGGATATAATAATTGGTGAAATTGGTAAAAAATTTCTTCCTAGAGCAAAGGATGATAAATTTGGTTTGTATTGGGACAGAAAAAAGAAAAGTTTTATGATTGGAAATTTGCCCGTGAATTTTGAGCATAATGATATCATTATTAATGAAAAAACATATGAAGGAACTCAAGGTTTATGGAGATTATTAACAGGCACTGATGTTCCAAAAGACGGTTTATATTCTGAAGAAGACTTGAAAAAAGTATACAGAAATTTTATGGAAATCTGATTCAATTTACAAAAATAATGATCCATCAACTAAGAAACCAAAGTCAAGTAAAGGTAAAAAATATCTCAATTTGATTAAACCAATTTGGGAAAAAACGAATCGAAGGATCAGGTGTAAGAAAATACAATGATAATAAGATTGAGTACAGATATATCGACGATTTGACAAAACTCGATGGAATTATTAATTATATTTATGCTCAAGAGAAGGCTGGAAACAACAATTTTTTGAACGAAAAGAAAGCGATTAAAGATTTTATTTCGAACAAACTTGATGAAATGATTGAAAAACCTGATGGAATTAAATATTTAAAACGAGTTTTGCCGGCAATAAGTTCATCTATGATTGAGGGTAGTGGACTTTTGAATGATTTTATCAACAGTTTACCTTTTGAATTACACGTACCAACTTATCAGTATCTGGGGCCTGGCACAAAACTCGAAAAAAGACTAAAAAGAGGAGATACTGGTATAAATAAATTAGATCAAGCTGCTATGGAACACGATATTTTTTATGCAAAACATAGAGGGACACAAATTCCAGACATATCGCAGATAAAGTTTTGCAAGATAAGGCAATGGATAGATTTTTATCAAAAGATGCTAGTTTAGGTGAAAGATTTGTTGCGCTTCCAACAGCTGGAGCAATGTTTTTGAAGAGAAAACTAGGAATGGGAATCGAAGAGAACTTGAAAATTTTAACTATATAAATGGAGGTGAACGTAAACTTCAGCAAAAATCAGAAAGAAAAAATAAAATCCGCTTTTAAGAAGAAAATACCCGTTAGTATTCAATTTAAAATAGATCAACTAAAAAATGGCGAAGATAAGATATTTTTAACAAATAGACAATACAATAAACTCGAAAAACATAAGAAAAACAATAAAGGAACCAGAATAGAATTTTCTTATAATCAGTTGAAAGAACTCAAAAATGGTGGACTTTTGAAAGATTTATTAGATTTTGGAGAAAATATTCCAGTTGTTAAAAATGTTGTTCCTTATGTTCGTAAAGCTGCTCCAATCGTTAAAAAGGATGTGATTCCTATTGTTCGAAACATTTTAAATTGGTTAGATAAAGAGTTGGAAGATGTTACAGGATCTGGATTAGATGAAAAAACTTTGAATTACGTGAAATCAAACATTGAAAAAAAAAAATTAAACCTTTAACATTCGGGGAATTGGAAGAAATCTGCAAAAATATTAAACATTTTAGAGGAATCTTCATGAGAGATACATTACCTGAAAAAGTTAAGAAATTTGAATGTGGAATTGTGAATTTAGACTCGATTATGGGAAGTGGAACGCATTGGATTTGTTATTATAAAAATGATAAGAATGCATGTTATTTTGATTCGTATGGAAGAATTGAGGACAAACCACCTATAGAATTGATTAAATATTTGAAAAAATCAAGCGTCTACTACAATGATTCTCAGATTCAAGACTATAAAGATCCCCCAATTTGTGGTCATTTATGTGTTTTTGTTTTGAATGAACTGAGTACTGGTAAAGATTTTAAAGAAGTTGTTAACAAATTATTACTTAATAAATATGGATTCACAAAATATTTTTGACGTATTTGGAACACAAATTATTCAAAATGTAGATAATAGTTTGAATTTTGATAGTTTGAGAAATGAGTTTGATAACAAGTTAGAAAATGTATTACAAAACCTTCCAGATTCAGATATGTTTGCTGTCGAGATTGAAGATTTTAAAGCAGAATATGATAACAAACTTGCAAATTTCATGAGTTCAAATGAAGTTGCTGATAAAATAAAAACATTGGAAAAAGAAGTTGGTGATGGTGTAAAAAAATTATTTACCAATTTAATGTCTCATATCGAAAAAGCTGATAAAATTACTGAAGCGATCAAAGTTGAAAAGAATTATGTTAGTTTAGCTAATAAAAAAAGAATTGTCGGTGTTCGACCTGGTATTGACAAACATGATGTTGTTGTTAAAGAACAAATTTTAAAACCTCTAAAATTATCAGAAAACATCGATATTGTTGATTTACATGATCCGAATGTTAAAATTGCCTTAGATTTTAAAGGAAAAAGAATTAGCGGTGTTAGTAAAGGAATTAATCCATTTGATGTTGTTGTAATGATTCAATTAGAAGATCCTGTTAAAATGTTTAATGAACTAAAACAAAAATTATGAGAATCATAAACAGCATGTTAAAGATTTTACAACAGAAGTCTATGAAAAACTTGATGAAAGAAGTAAAAGATCAGTAGACGATGTTGGTGAATTACTTGATAAAGTAAATAAACTAGAAGAAAACTTTAATACATATAAAAATAATGTTAATGAATTAGTTGGTGAAGTAATTGAAAACAAAATTCTGGAAAAATTTTGATACACGTTTCAATGAGAAAATAAACTTTTTTGAAAATTTAGGTACACGTTTCACTGAGAATGTAACACATAATAATGAATTACTTAAAAGAATAGATGATCAATACTCTTTATATCTCGATAAAGTAAATAAACTAGAAGAAAACTTTAATAAATTTAAAGAAGATGTTAATAAATCTTTTGAAAACATTGATAACAGATTTAATGGATTAGGCGGCTATGATGACTAATTTTCCTTATATAAATGGCGCTCATATATTGTGTGAGATGTAAAGAAAAAACTGCAACAAATGATATAAAATACTATGCAAACATCAATGGAGTTAAGAGAATATCTGGAAAATGTGCTGAATGTAACACTAAAAAGAGCCAATTTATAAAAACTTGATTTTGAAATTTTTTCTTAATAAATAGAGATGGCGGGACATTACAGTGCTTTCGATCTTTTTATAATGCAAACACGAAAGAGATTTGAAAAAAGAACATTGGAATGACATTTCTCAAAAATATGAATTATCCGAAGATATGATGAGATTATACGTAAACAAATTGAATTGGTATAACATTGCTAAATATCAAACTTTATCATCAGAGTTCATTCAAGAAAATATACATTATCAATTAAAAGATCATATGTCTGTTCTTTGTCTCTATCAACACTTGAGTATAAAGTTTTTGGATGAAAATAAAGATACAGTTGATTGGAACAATATTATAGATAGCGGTTACTATCCTGTGCAGATTTTATTGAAATATGTGACCGAGATCGCAAAATTTAAGGAAGAGAATCCTGAATATGACGAAGTAGATCATTAAAAATGGACTCTAATCTTTTTAATTATTTTACTAAAATTTATATCTTTTCTTATAAAAACGTACATTAGATCGATGAAAAAATGATACACGATGTTTAAAATTTCTAAATTTTCTCTTATTAAATGGCGGGACTACAGAAAATATGCTAGTGATATTGAAAGGGCGGAGTTTAAAAATTTCTATCCAATTAGTAAACAACATTTGAATGAACCGAATAAAAGAACTGAGTTTAATATTGATTTTGGAGATAACTTTTGCTCGTCTAAACTTCCAGTTTTATATTTCTGGAACTTTAACAAAACAAGATGGTCAAGCATATCTTGGAACTGATAATGTTAGATTAATCGATAATTTTATACCGTTTTTATTTTCTAAGATTGAAGTAAGAAAACACAATAAATTGATAGAATAAGTCGAAAACTGTGGTCAATTAAGCACAATTAAAGGAACTATTTCGTATTCAAGAAGTGATGTTATTTTCTCAAACTTCTAATGGCTTTGAATCAGATTTTAAATTTGGTTGTTTTTGAAGCAGCTGGAAATTTATCTCATTTTGGATTAGGATTTTTTGAAAATGTTACTATTCCGATCTATAAAGGAGGATTTTATCTAAGTTTTATAAGAGCAGAAGACGATGATGTGATTCTGAAGACTGCAACTGGAAAATGTTATGCCTGTTGATGGAAAAAATAACAATTACAGATTTTTTTTATTAGAGTTCCAATGATTGATTATAAAACCACGAGTAAAATTAGGTTGATTGATGAAATTACAAAAAGTCAAAACATTATGTTTAATTTTCTAGATTGGCAATGTATTGAACAAAAAGGTATTTCCGGAACAACTTATTCGTTCGATATCACAAATATTTATAGAAATATCTTCAAATCCCAAGTTCGTTATCATCGGTTTTCAAACAGATAGACAGAATAATCAAGAAATAAATCCTTCAAAGTTTGATAGTTTGGATGTAAAAAATATCAGAGTAAAATTGAACGGTTCTTATTATCCAGATGAATTACAAAATTTAAACATTTCCGGAGGTCTTTTCAGAATCATGTATCAGATGTATCAAGATTTTAAGAAAGTTTACTGTAATAATAAGGAAATGTATTACAATCCTAAAGAATTTTTAGCGAATAGACCTATTTATGTCATTGATACAACAAAGAGTTTGACAAATATTTCTGGTTCAAAGAACGATATAATTATCAATATGGATTTTCAAAAAGCTGTTACAAAACGCGATTTGTTATGTGGTTGTGGTTTCTGAGAAATTTTTAGCCTATGATGTGATTAAGAACGATATTAGAGAAATTCAGTAAAAATCACGTTATTTTCACTATTATTCATCGGATAATTTTAAAACTTTACAGAATTGTTAAAGACATTGATATAAGTATTCATTTTTAATTTCAAAAGAATATCTTAAAAAATGGGGATGATATTAACAAAAAACTATTCCAAGGTCATCTTAAGGGTTGGACCGGAAGTTATTATTTTAAAAAATACTTTAATATTTACTGATCCTATATACCAAATTTCAGCAAAAAAAGCTCCAATAGTTCTCGAGATATAAGAGTTTTAAGATAAGGGATGATTGGGGTAGTTTTTGAAAATTTTGTTATTTTCATGAAATTTTAAGTTGAACTCGCTTGTTTTTGAAGTTTCAGATTTTTTCTGATAATTTTTTTTATGAATATTAAGAAATAGGGGGATGATTTCACCCTTATGGATAAGTTAAGTCGAAAGAGTTAAGTATTTACTATATGTGTACCAAATTTCATTAAAATCGGTTGAGTGGTTTTTGAAATATAAAATTATTAATAAACTTGTAAACTAGCACTCCTAATTGAACAACTTATATAGCAGAGATATAGCTTATAACTTTCGAGACTCTCCGTAGCTCAGTTGGTAAGACGCTTGCCTTCAAAGCCTGAGGTTCTGGGTTCAAATCCCAGAGCTTCAGGCGCGCTTTTTATTGAGGAAGACATGGTTGTCGTTCAGTGGTTGGGGACAAGTCTTTACACGAGTGGCCATAGTGTAATGACTATAGAACAAGCCAAGTAATGACAACTGTGGTTGGCGCGCCATTTGCTTCCTCACCTTTCCACTTCATTCCTTAATTCCTTCTCTTCCTTAATTCGTTCATTACATTCATTCACATCGTTCATTAATACAACATTACACTTACAAAACACCCGACACAAATTCCCTAATTGTATCTCTCCATCAACTTCTACACAGTAGTTACCAAAGAAAATTGAGACTTGGGAACAAAAAAATTCCAGAGTCTAAGACCCGAATTACAGCTCCTAGCCATTAACTTGGTTGGACAGTAGCAGTGCAGGGCCAAGTCTTTAAACAATAGACACCGTAGAAGTTGAATGTGATGTGATTCCCCATAGCGCAAACACGCACACTAACAACACTACACCAAAGACACAATCATTCATTTTGTCTTTTACAATAATTGATGATGTTCATATTATTCTCTTTCATTCCTTCTAAAACTTCAAAAATATACTCTTTCGTTGATGAAAAATCTCGATTTCTTCCGGAATAATCTTTGTAATCATAGACAAAATATCCTAAATAGTTGTACAATAGAATGAAATTATTTCTATTTATCTCTGTTGTAGAAATGTAAACATAAACATTTGCGCTGAAAAATTTATATCTCGGCAGAGTTAGTTCCATAATCTCCATTTATAAAAAAATCTTTTTGTTTAAATGGAAGAGTATAATGCCAACTGTTACAAGTGTTATAATAGAGGAGAAATTATTGATAAAAAATATTTAGTTTGTAGAGATTGTAATTTAATTTTGTACGAAAGACCTAAACCTAGGAAATTTCGAAATAAACTAACACATTTGAATAATCTGCTTACAAAATTACAATACGGAGGTGAAAAAACAAACAAAATTTGTTACAGAATTTAGAAAACAGAATAAAAATGTTTACTTATCTCTTATAACCGTTGAAAAAAATTATTTTCCTTTTCAAACAATACATTAGGTTTGTAGGTATCGATACACATGTTTATTATGAGAAGATTTTACCTATAATCTTTCACTATTTGGATATTGAATTTGATTACGATTTTAAGCCTGAAATCTTTGATGATTTTTATAGTACATTTGGAGAAATTAAATGAAGAACCTCGTCAAAAGAATGTGGTTTTACTCACATTCTCCCCGACTTCTCGAGTGATTGTTAGCAAATTCCATCATTTCCGTCTTTAAATTTTTTCTATTTAAATGGAGTTCTTGAAAGAGTTAAATGATATTGGTGAATGCAAGTTTAAAGAGTATAAGAAGTTGAACGAATTAGAAGAAAAAAAGAAGTACAAAATCATGAATTTGGAGAAAATGAAAGATAAATTCGGGTTTACAATAATTGCCGAGTTGGAAGATTGTAAAGTACACTTACCGAACAGATTTTTGACTGTTTTGGATGAGAAAAAGATTAAAGAATTAAACAAAAATGAAAAATTACACTTGGTTGTTACTGGAAAGAAGACTATTAAAGATAAAGAAATTATAACAATTAACTTTGTAGAATAAAGTCTTAACTCTAAAACTTGCAGTCCCTCCCCACGTCATAGTACTGTTTTGATAACCATAGTTGGTGTCTTTCTTCATAGGAATCACATGGAATATTATCTACAGTAATACCTTTTGTTTCACACAAAATGTGGCTATATTCTATAAGAAAAATTCTATAATGCTCTTTAATGAATTGTGTTGATAAATCTTGATACTCACAAAAATTCCTAAGAAATTCATCAATTAAGTCTTGATTATCTTGAAAGAACGTATAATATGGGAAAAATGTCATAAAAAAACGATGAAAACTCTCTGTTTGTTTATTTTTTACTTTCTTTTCAATATCTTTCGTAATTATATTAAATATGTAATCCCTTACTTTTTTAGTTTTTTGCCGATAGTAAAACACTCCATTAGACATTTTTTCTGCAAAAGACTTTACAAGTTCTTTGAATTCTGTATCATTTAAGGAAAGTATCGAAGACGGTATCAACTGTTGTTGAAAATAAACCGGCAATTCACTGAATTCATCTTTGTTGCACTGTTTTAATGCTAGAAATTGTAGAGACTTTGGTGAGTTCATGTTGTTTATTTAGTAGAAAAGTTTTTTATTAAAGTACAGTATGTTTTTAGTAAAAATGTTTTTAAATTGATTAAATTTTATTAAGATTTCGAAGATTTTTCCTTTATTCGTAGCAGATTTGACAACATTTTACAAAGCACAGCTTAAGAAAGTAGAAGCAAACAGCTGTAGATTTGGTTAATTTTTCATTCCACAGAGTAGATAGTAATGTACCGATCGCTTTTGGAGACGAACGACTGTAGATTCGGTTAATTTTTCATTGAGATTTGCTGTGTTATTTCTCAGCTTCCTTTATGGTACATTGAACAGTATTTTACATTGCTTTTCGGTCGGCTCCGAAAGTGCGCCAGGAACCCCATATTATTATCTACTTATATATATATACATATATATATATATATATATATATATATATATATATATATATGAACACATATATGAATTTATTTTGTAAGACAATATTATGTAATATAATTGTGCTTCCTATCTGATGAAACGAAAATTGAAACGATATAATAGTATTTCGGTTTTATGTTGTGCTTTATGATTATATTGTTATTATATATACAGAGTGAGTTTTATGTCCTGGCAGACCTGGATATAATTTAAACGGCGCGAGACATCTATGTGAAACCTTGACCCTACCTATTATAACACATTTTTTTAATTTTTCAAGTTGTTGAACATTTTGCCCCCCTTTTCTAAAGGGGGAGTAAAGGGGGGCAACTAAGCATTTTCTAATACAAACCCCTATCATGCGACCCCTCATTTTAAAGGGAATAAAAAAATACATCCATTAATGCAAACTAGAGGTCTCTACGTTTATTTTAAAAGATTATATGAAAAATTTACAGTTGAGTAAAGGGGGGCAACTAACACATTTTCAAATACAAAACCCCTATCATGTCTCAAGTTTTTACACACGTCTAGCACACACACTAACCACAAGTACTCTTTTTCACACAGTAATAAAATTAACTGGTTATTATGGTTTATTTCTAACAAGGCTTATTTTTAAATATATCTATGTAACATAATATATATATATATATATATATATATATATATATATATATATATATATATATATATAATATTTTGTAATAAAATATTACTAAAATTACTTTCGTTCATATCGCCTTTCCTCATCAGTATACGAAAACGCTGTATCTAGCATCAGTTGTTTAAAGAGGGACGTGGTCTATCTCCTCTTGTCCTACTTACATTCTTGCCTCAGTCTTAATAGTCAATGATGCGGCAGTACTAGCCACATGTACTCTTTTTCACACATTAATAAAATGAACTGGTTATTATGATTATTTCTAACAAGGCTTATTTTTAAATATATCTATGTAACATAATGTATATATCTGTAATCTGTAAATAAACATAAAATATAAAAAATAAATAACATCAAGATTAAAATAAAATTACTTAAGCAAATAATTATTTCCATCGCTGCCCTGCAATTTATATATATGTAAAAAATTATTATAAAATATAAAAGGTTCGGCTTTATTATTTTCATGTTACATTTTATTAAACAATTATAGATACTGTAATGATAGTTCAAAACGTTGATATGATATTAAAACAATAAATAATATGTATGGCATTTCTTTTTTTACAAACATATTTAGATACCATATGGTCCTCCAAACTCAAATTTAAATACCAAAAACTCTTATTTTTAACTTAGAATTCAATCAAAAGAATTTTGTTATGGTATGTATTCAATAGTGAAGCATGTTCCTGCATGATATGTTATTGAGCAATAGTGAAGGCTTATATCACCGAGTTTGTTATAACATATATTAATAGAGATATCAACTTACGTAGAAAAATTTAGTTTAACGAAAGTCCATGTCCTTTAAGGATGATGTCCCTCATGTGGTCAGCGTCCCGACAAGTATACGTCTTTAGCCTGCAAACATTAGGAGATCCTGGGATTTTGGACTTTCCCTTTTATTATTACACTGCAACTCTTGGTAAATTTTGATTAAGGATTTTTCGTTACAATAGGAAGAACTGTGTCTTCACATGATACAGTCGACAAAACGGCCATAATATTAAATATTACTAAATCCAGTAATGCGTTATTTGGTCATGCATACACTTTGTAAATATGACATGCAAAAAACCAAAATCCCTGACATGGTAATTATGAATAAATATGAATTTTCCCACTATCCGACACTGCAATTTCAATAAAACACTATCTCTCACGTCATGGCATCATGGTTAGTCACTTTTATTTGGTTAGTCACTAATTGCTTGTTAACAGAGAAGTCAAGCAAAGTTTTCACTGTATGTAAATTGCAGGGCAGCGATGGAAATAATTATTTGCTTAAGTAATTATATTTTAATCTTGATGTTATTTATTTTTTATATTTTATATTTATTTGTACAGATCTATCATTATTAATTCAAATACAGATTTAATGTAACGCTAAATTCTACGTTGTATCATCTACATAACTTAATATCTTCTAAATATTAAATTTTTAAACTATAGGAGTAGAGCAAAAAGAATAATAATTACATTAACGCATAGACCCCCAACAGTAAATAACATTACAATTACTGCAAGTAATTTCCTATGTATAAGTTTATGTTTTTTATGTGTATGTTATAAAAAAATATTTACAATGACTTATTGCATTACATTAAAAACCATACAGGAGGAGTTACTAATGTACGGAAGGTCTTATAGTTAAACGGTATTTCAATCTTTAATTATCAGAAACTGTAAAAAAAATATTGTTATTGTGAAACACTTACACTATACACAATTATTACTCTATGTGCCGTTCACATTTCTTTAGTACTATTAATAGGCGCTGTTTCGGCCTGCATCACGTGATAGTTAAAACAATTTTTTTTAACCTTTTCAAAATTGAAATATGTATAAATGAAATTCCTTAACAAGCACTATTAGAAAGAGATCAAATAACAACAAATAAAATTGGCTGAAAATAGCTTGTTTATCCGGGAGCTATTTTAAATGTATGGATAATATATCAGTGTAAAACGATAAGAAATCTCTTTAAAATTATAAAATGAATCTATTTCTAAATATATCTAACAGCAAGACTCGTAATTCAATGTTATTGAAGAGATATAGTATACTCAATTATGCATGTATCATCCAAGCGTAAACTGTTGCGTCCAGATAATCCATTGACTTACAGTAATATCTGCAAACGTCGCCAAACAGATTTGGATACAGATGTGATGTTTCCAACATTTTTATCGTTAACATGTATAAAAATAAGACAATGAGGATGGAAAAAAACGTTATTGTATTGCTGGGGTTATGAAAATTCCTAGTATCTTACCAAAATACTAATATATTACAATAACCATCTCCGTTGGTCCTGACTTGGATCCAGAGCGATAATCGCAAACACCATTACTTAGGTACATTCACCTATTTTGAATATAAATACGACTCAAATATCCGCAGTGCACTGGACGAAATAAAGGTAAGTCACTGCGTCCACGGCGCATGATCCAGCGTTTTCCGTAAAACCAAACAAGTTAGAAAACTCTATTCTTAGAGGCTCATTACGTACTCTAAAAACCGTTTGGTACTCTTTACTTCAAAACATTTTACAAAAGCAAAGGACAAAAGTTTTCCATGAATTTCAAAGTTTCTACCGCCAGTTAACGGAGGAAATGTTAGATATTGAAATAACCAAAAACGTCAACAATAAGACATTAAAAGTCCCTTCTGGCCTAGTCGCAAGAAAGATAGATTTCACAGGTGGGACAGCATCTCTAAGTGTAAAACTGAAGATAAATTGTTATTCTTTAATTCTCAAAGCACTAAATGTGCAATAAATGTCAGTTTTGACATTTAAATATAATCATAACAGTTTGAAACACCAATATTTTGAAACCTTACGAGACAGCAATATCTATAATTCTAAATTGGCAGTATCTTGGAACTTGTAGAGTTATCGAAAAATAAGCAAAAATAAATATTAGTTGATGGTTTAATAAAATTGTTAGGTTAGATTTATTTTATTAAATAGCCAAGGATGCTTCCAAAAATAAATAGCCTTCATCTTCTAACCTTTTCATTGGTTAATACTGGTGAAGTAACTCAACTTAAGCCATATACTGTATCTTAACCACGTTTAGTCTGTATGTATTAGGAACTTTAGTAGTTACTCTGTTCACTGTTATTCATACACGCTGTGTATTATATAAAATTAGTACTCCCGCTGTCTGGACACCTTACTAGATATAAAATGAAACCTACCATAATAGGCATTATATAGACTATATGAAGAATTCTGAAAAAATTCTATTTTAGTTTGCGTTATACTGTATAAAAACTAATATACAAGCATTCCATTTCTAAGCTTTCAAAAGGCTGCTATCATAAAACCAAGATGTGGGAAAAATGTTAGGAATAGAAGTTATTTATAATGACGTAATACGTTATAATCTTACGTTCTTCTTCCACGTTCTACGTTACTCGAATTAAAGAATTGTCCTTGTTGGAGAACATGCAAAAGAATCTTTGAGAAAATTCATCATGAGGACTGTTGCAAGTGGCAAATTTAAAAGAAACGTACCGAAAATTGAAAGTTTTTAATTTTTGTCGACCAAAATCTTGGTAATCACCACTAAGAGTGAAATAACGCAAAACGGCAGCTCTGTGCTACCCTGCACTAGTGCGTTATGACTTATTAAAGTTTAAACGCCTTTTAGACCGTTCCAACAACACGAACTGAGTTGTAGTATTTTACTCTTGCAGAGGTGTGCTTATTTATTGAGTCTTATTTGCAGCTTCTGGTCAGCTGGAACATAAGAAAAACGGTAATGTTTCCCTCATCCACTTCTTAACACAAAAACTGTAATAATTTGTTATATATAATTACGAAACAGAAATCTTAAAACAAGTTATTCCAATACTTCATAATGTATCCTAGCTCTTTTACTAAACTGCATACAATGTTACTATAACGAAAAAAAAAACAGAGTACACGTCCAGGGAACCTCTAGCGCAGAGTAATATCTTCCAGTAAATTTATTACTACATTCCTACTAGTTTTCTTTACAATCTACTTGTTTTTTATTTGCTATGTAAATCACTAAACACAAGTATATAATTATGAT
Organism: Homalodisca vitripennis; assembly: GCF_021130785.1. Lineage (NCBI taxonomy): Eukaryota > Metazoa > Arthropoda > Insecta > Hemiptera > Cicadellidae > Homalodisca > Homalodisca vitripennis. Next base: position 46,523 of record NW_025776813.1, on the reverse strand, counting down.
AGCTATATATAAGATAGCTAATGTTTTGTTATACCACAAAAGGCTATAATATACATTCGATCTGATTTTCACAGCACATAATTAAATGTCATCATAGACAGTTTTGCGTTCATGACCTATGAAGGGTCTCGGAATCTAGCTGAAATGACAAAAAACTACTATTCGTAAATTTTCAAAAGACACCACGTGGATAATCAACAAATAAACATTATTTTAACGAGTATTCACTCCATATAAGTCTGAATTTGAACTAATATTAGCACTATATTACCGCTTAAAATCTTTTTAAAGCATTAACAGAGAAAGAAATAAGTGAACTGTAAAGGAATACTGTAAAACTAGTACAAGCTATTAAAACAAACAATAAATATTGGACAGTTGAGTGCTCCCATAATCTTTATCGCACAGATTAAAACTGAATACATTAAAGTGCAAGGATTTTATTTGTAGAAATTAACGTGCCTAGTACAACCATAAGGATTTTACGTAATATAAAAATTCTTAATTTGATATTTTCTTTTTAATGTTTACTATACATTATTACGACGAACTTTATTATTTTTTAGATTGTTAGATTATTAATAATATGTGAAAATATTTTGCACCATGATTTTCCAAATTTAAATAGCTAATTCAAAATTCTACCTATTAATTTAAAAAATTTGCCACAGTAATCTCAGAAATGGCAAGGACCAATTCTGCTATTTCTCTTCTTAAATAATTTATTATAGTTAGAAGAAGGTATTATTGGGGATATCTATGTTGATAGTTATAGTATTTTGAAACATAACCCGCAGTAATCAGTTAATGCACTTCAGCTGAAGTTCTCCAAAGTTGCTGATGTTTTTTTACATTTACAATTTTAGAAACTACTGAATACAAACTGCGATTCTAATGACTAAATTACTATCTAATTATTATCAAATATTGCACCAGTGATAAATGTAAACCATCCAATGTATTAAAAAATATATTTAAATACCGCTCGAAAAAACCTTTCTTAATAAACTAAGCTGTGGTTTTTTTATCAGGAATATCGTAGACCAGAAATATACGCGTATAGTTCAAAGTTGTCTTCGAAAATCTATATATATATATATATATATATATATATATATATATATTAGCAGACCCGACAGATGTTGTCCTGTACACACGTCTTAAATTCAAAAATTTGAAACTTTGATTAATCTGTAACAATCTGGGCTGTTTTGATAAAAATGTCTATTAAAATGTTATTACAATATATAACTTCATCACATGTACATTTAATCACACTTCGACCAACCGATAGTGTGTGAGTATAACATGAGTGATGTGAAATGTAGAGGATGTTTTAAATGAAAACTTACTTAATCTGAAGGTAAAAAAGTTAAAACAAACTATTTTATAACAGGTATATTTTTTCAATTTACAACTTAATTTATCGTAATGCCATTGAATGTACAAAATTTTTGTTAATCCTTCAGGAGTATACACAAACAAATTAGATGATTTTCCGATAAGGCTGAAGTATAATAAGTGACCTCCATCACAATCGAATTATTGATATTTCTGAATAGTCTATCTAAATTACCGAATTTCATTATAGTTATTTAAAATTACAGTATAGTATAGGAACTGGACAACAGAATTTTATTTATCTAAAATACTAAAGAAGTATTCCGTATAGAACTGAAGTATAATAAGTGGCCACCATCACAATCGAATTATAGATATTTCCGAATAGCCTATCTAAACTACTAAAATGACGAACTGAATTAGATTATAGTTATTTAAAGGCTGAATTATAATAAGCGGCCAACATCGCAATAAAATTATTGATATTTCTAATTAGCCTATCTAAACTACCGAATTTCATTATCTTTATATTTATATTTCTTGTGTGCGTGTGTATGGAGCTGAACTCCTCCTAAATGGGTGGACCATCTTGGAATGTTTTACATTGTATCCAGCAGAATGCGCTACGATCACAGTTTCAAATGTTTTCTATTTTAATTCCAGGTTTTCCTGACAGTTTGTGCTGCTATCAAATATGTGTGTTGTTTTGTAACATCGTGTAATTATTGTGTGAGTGCTAATTGTAATATTACATTAAAAGAGATTGAAGATGTTACATAAATAACTATAGATATTTATTGAAGTTATTGAACTAATTTTGAAAATTTATTGAACGAAGTGAGTATATTGGTTGCATAACCTAAGTACCAAACAAATCAAAAGGTTGTGTTTCTATGTGTGAATAACTATTGTTAACAGTTTGGTCACATAAGTTCAAATTAAGTAGCATATAAATCACATGATTGAATAACTATTCGTCCTCTTCCATGAAGACGTGGCATTTCTCTGTAAAAATAAAATTCTGTATAATAGTATAGTATATTAATTAAATAAATAATATTATGTGGTGTAACAAGACAGTTGGTACCCTGTATGTCAGTACAATAATTTAGTTTTATGTGGTTTCACGTGTGGCAATATGTTTTGCAAGTTGTATGACGTAGAGGGTGAGCTGATTCTAATAAATGGCTCTGGTTGGTCGGCTGGCATCATACCACCTCACCTGATGCTTGTGTCCAATCCCACGCCTCAGCCCCTGCTACCTTTGTATTGCCCCAGTCCTCCCCAGACCATGAAAAGATGCGGTCGGTTCGGCCAGTGCGTTAACTTTCAAACATGTGTTTAATTTACCAGCCCGGTTACCTCTAGGCTATGATCCGACCACCACCGTAATGTCGAATCTCGACATTACAAAACTGGCGACGAGGCAGTTTAAAGAAACGCGCAGCAAGAAGACATTGATCATTCGGGAGTGCAAAGATGTCGGTGTAGACAGGTGCACGGACGCTTCAGTGTAGTAAGGTACACAAGTGCGGTGTAGGAAGGTACACACAACAATTGATTCGCATCAATTTCAGTTCAAACATTAATGTCGGATTGTGTTAGTGAAATCGCGCCTCTTTTCATAGACAGTTTATTTAACGAAGATCCTGAGTTCAACATGGCGACCGGAATAATAGGCTCGTTGGGACCCTATGACAGTGCGGAGGAATCTTGGTCATCTTATGTCGAAAGATTCGAACTTTTCATAGATTGCAATGACATTAAACCTGAAAAGAAAGTGAGTACTTTGTTAACAGTCATAGGTGTTAAAACGTATAATTTGTTAAAGGATTTGTGTACGCCGAACAAGCCTAGTTCTAAGACATTCAAGGACATTGTGCAAATTCTACAAGATCATGTCAGTCCTAAACCGTCGTTCATTGCGGAACGGTACAAATTTAGTTTACGCAACCAACATGAACATGAAACAGTTGGTGAATACGTTGTGCAACTAAAAAAACTATCAACATATTGTGAATTTCAAGACAAGTTGCCGGACTATTTGCGAGATCGCCTGGTAAGCGGTCTGCGGAGTGATACTATCAAGAAACGCCTGATTGGAGAAGTAGACTTAACCTTCGACAAAGCGATGCAGCTGGCCCTGTCCCTGGAGGCGGCGGAGCGGCAGACGACGTCCATGGCTTATACCAGCAACATGGCGGCAGGGATGAAGATGCAGCAGTTCAGACCATCTCCACATCAACATCAACATCAGAGGAAACGTTTCCAGCCTAGGAGGGAGGAGAATGTGTCAAGTGATAAAATGTGTTGGTGTTGTGGCAAAGGTGGCCACGTCACAAATGTGTGCAGGTATAGAAATTACAAATGTAATTTTTGTAGTAAGATTGGTCATCTGGAGAAAATGTGTAAATCAAAATTAGGCCTAAATTCAGGTAAATCAACCACTTCAAATTTTAATAGTAATAAGAAGTTTCCCCAGCACAAAGGCAAAGGCAAAAAGCAGAATTTTCAATATAAGCAACAGTATGTATCAGAAAGTACACCTAACCCTAGTCAAATTACTGCAAATGTAAACTATGCACAATGTAGGCCTAATGTAAATGATGAAGTTTATGATTTAAGTAACTTGTTTTCTATACAAGATAGGCCTAACGAGTTTGTAAGCCTAGGAAGATTAAATCATGTGAGAGTTGATCCGATCAAGGTTAACCTCAAATTGGAACATAGATTAGTAGTTTTCGAGGTTGATAGCGGAGCTTGTGTCAGTGTTGTCTCTGAGAATTTTTATAAGGCTAATCTTAATCACATTCCGCTTAAAGAGTACCAGTCTAATTTTAAGTTCCTACACGAGTGAGCAAATTCAACCCTTGGGTAAGTTATTAGTAAATGTTGAGTACAACAATGTTAATAAAGCTCTAGAACTCTATGTAATTGCAAAAGGTGCAAACCCGCTTATGGGGAGAGATTGGATCAGGGATTTACAAGTATCAGTAACCATACCTCTTAATGTAAACAGTCTAGTAGGACAGTATAAGGAAAACAATGTACATGTAAACAAACCACCTATCGATAGGCCCAGTTCCGACAATGATATTGTCATGAGTTTGTATCAAGAATTTCCAAATGTGTTTACTGAAAGCTTAGGTTGTTATACAGGAGAACCAGTTAAGCTTAATCTTAAACCAGAGGTAAAACCAAAGTATTTTAAAACCAAGACCAATGCCGTTTTCTCTCAAATGTAAAGTGGACAAGGAACTAGATAGGCTAGTTGAGAATGAAATTTTGACACCTGTAGACAGTAGTGAATGGGGTACACCTATTGTCCCTATCTTAAAGAAAAATGGACAGTTACGCATATGTGGTGATTTTAAGGTATCTCTTAACCAATACTTGGAAATAGACAGATATCCAGTACCTAGAATAGAAGAGTTGTTCACCTCCTTACAGAAAGGAGTAACCTTTTCTAAATTAGATTTATCAAATGCTTATAAACAAGTCAGACTGGATGACAGTTCTAAGAGGTTATGTACCATCAGTACACACCGAGGTTTGTTTGTTTACAATCGTATTCCGTATGGAATATCTTCTGCACCTGGTATTTTTCAACGTATCATGGAACAGCTATTGGCAGGTATTGAAGGAATATCATGTTTTTTGGATGACATTCTGATAACTGGTAAAAATCAAGCTGAACACTTAGCCAGGTTAAAAGCTGTTTGTCAAAGGTTAAGTGAAAATGGTTTGACAGTGAGCAAAGATAAATGTCAATTTTTTTGTCCATCCATTGAATATCTTGGTCATGTGTTGAGCAAGGAAGGTCTTAGCACCTCTCCAGCTAAAGTTGAAGCAGTCTCAAAGGCACCTGTGCCTACTAATGTCACTCAGCTCAAGGGATTTTTAGGATTAGTTAGCTATTACTCCAAGTTTGTGCCTAACCTGGCAACCCTGGCAACTCCAATGTATCAGTTTACTAAGGAAAAGGACACCCTTTGCATGGAACGCAGCCTGTAAAAAATCTTTTAATGTAATTAAGCAAAAATTAATTTCAGCTCCTATATTAGCTCATTACAATCCTGATTTACCTTTAAAGTAGTTCATATGGGTTGGGCTGTGTCCTAACTTAAATCCAAAGTGATAACAGTGAAAAACCTATTTGTTTTGCATCAAAGTCGTTAAACTCAGCAGAGCTCAAGTATTCTGTCATTGATAAAGAAGCACTCGCAATAGTGTTTGGAATTAAGAAGTTCAACCAATACTTGTTTTGCAGAAGGTTTACTCTCGTCACAGATCATAAGCCTTTGATATCAGTGTTTGGTCCCAAGAAAGGATTACCAGCGTATGCAGCTAGTAGGCTACAACGCTATGCCTTGTTTTTATCTGCTTATGACTTTGATATTGAATACATCCGTTCCAAAGCTAACGGACATGCGGACGGTTTGTGAAGGTTACCTTTAAATGTAAATGACTTAAGACAAAACCTAGAGGAACCAGATCAAGTAAGCTACATAGGTACTTATTTACAATATATTGAGGAAAGTGAAATACCCCTTAACTTTAAAGATGTTAAGCGAGAAACCCGTTTAGATCCTGAAGTAAGTAAGGTTTTAAATTATGTTTGTCATGGTTGGCCAGAGAAGGTAATTAGTGAACTTAGTGCTTATGCGCAAAGACAAAATGAGTTAACTATAGAACAAGAAATATTGATGTATGGTCATAGAGTTGTAGTACCGAAAGTGTTAAGAAAACAAATGTTGAATGAATTGCACACAGGTCATCTTCGTATTGTAAAGATGAATTCCATAGCTCGTGGTTATATGTATTGGCCAGGAATAGATAAGGATATTGAGTGTCTAGCAAGCAGTTGTAAACCATGTCAAAGTGAAAGGCAAAATCCATCAAAAAGTGTATTGCATGTGTGGGAGTATCCCGAACATCCATGGCAACGGATCCATTTGGATTTTCTTGGTCCATTCAATTCTAAATTATATTTAGTAATAATTGATGCACACAGTAAATGGCTCGAAGTCGAGGAAATCACTTCTACTTCTGCTAAACAAACAATAAACAAGTTGAGACCTATGTTTGCGAGGTACGGTTTACCTCAACATATTGTATCAGATAATGGCCCACCTTTCATTTCAATTGAATTTAGCCAATTTCTGAAGTCAAATGGAATTCGGCATACTTTCACACCACCTTACCACCCAGCCAGTAATGGTCAAGCGGAAAATTCAGTTAAGACAGTAAAGAAAAGATTGAAATGTGCTTTACTTAGCAACGACAATTCTGAATTAGCTTTATGTAAATTTTTACTAGCTTACAGAAATTGTGTACATAGTACAACCAATGAGTCACCAGCAAAACTTATGTTTAATCGTAATTTACGAACAAGACTAGATTTAATCAAACCTAATTTACTTGAAATTGTACACCGTAACCAAGAAAAACAAATTGTAAATTTTGGTGGAAGCATGTAAGGGTTTCAATTTTATACCCCGTTTTTTTTTCTTAAATGAGGGGGAACCGGGAAAACGTTTATTTTGACAAGTAGGTGTGTCGATTTATTTTTTTTTTGTCGATAGTCGTCGTCGTCATTCCATTAGAAGGAATCGATTTGAGGTTAGGGAACCTCTCTACTCGGGGCAGTGCAGTTAGCCGGAGCTCCGATGTGACCGCTGCAGCGTCTGGCGACGACTGACGAAAACGCGTCTCTGCGCATGACCGGCTGGCGGCCTACTTATACAGCCGATCCGACAAGGGACAGAGAGTTTTTGCTTGCTAACGTCGTGGAGTGAAGCCAATTCGAGGAGAAGAGTTTTCGCTTGCGGACGTCGGTTTATGAAGTCTGAAGTCGAGTCGAGGAATACGAGAGCCCTGTACGAGAGAATACGCAGTCGCCATATATCGTCTTTTGGTGAGTCACCCCGAATTGTAATCATTAAGGGAATTTAAAAACAGTACGAATATTGAATGTTGAATATAAAAACTAGTGCTGATTCGTTAACCTTGAATTCTACGAAATCTTTGAAAAAAATAATAATTCGGTGTGTAGTATAGGTTATTTCGTTTAGTGACAGTAGTGTATCTATTAAATATAGGTTCTATTACCTTTCACTACCTGTCCTAGTTTGCAAACGTGTATTTTGCATCCTATAAGCCGCGTAGGCTTGTTATCCTATTCCTAAAATTGATAATTCGGTGCGTAGGATAGGTTAACAGCAGCTTATAGGTTATCCCGTTTGGTGACAGTAGTGTATCTATCAAATATAGGTTCTATTACCTTTCACTACCTGTCCTAGTTTGCAAACGTGTATTTTGCATCCTATAAGCCGCGTAGGCTTGTTATACCTATTCCTAAAATTAATAATTCTGTGCGTAGGATAGGTTAACAGCAGCTTATAGGTTATCCCGTTTGGTGACAGTAGTGTATCTATCAAATATAGGTTCTATTACCTTTCACTACCTGTCCCTAGTTTGCAAACGCGTATTTTGCATCCTATAAGCCGCGTAGGCTTGTTATCCTATTCCTAAAATTAATGATTCGGTGCGTAGGATAGGTTAACAGCAGCTTATAGGTTATCTCGTTTGGTGACAGTAGTGTATCTACCAAATATAGGTTCTATTACCTTTCCACTACCTGTCCTAGTTTGCAAACGTGTATTTTGCATCCTATAAGCCGCGTAGGCTTGTTATCCTATTCCTAAAATTGATAATTCGGTGCGTAGGATAGGTTAACAGCAGCTTATAGGTAATCTCGTTTGGTGACAGTGGTGTATCTATCAAATATAGGTTCTATTACCTTTCACTACCTGTCCTAGTTTGCAAACGTGTATTTTGCATCCTATAAGCCGCGTAGGCTTGTTATCCTATTCCTAAAATTGATTAATTCGGTGCGTAGGATAGGTTAACAGCAGCTTATAGGTTATCTCGTTTGGTGACAGTAGTGTATCTACCAAATATAGGTTCTATTACCTTTCACTACCTGTCCTAGTTTGCAAACGTGTATTTTGCATCCTATAAGCCGCGTAGGCTTGTTATCCTATTCCTAAAATTGATAATTCGGTGCGTAGGATAGGTTAACAGCAGCTTATAGGTAATCTCGTTTGGTGACAGTGGTGTATCTATCAAATATAGGTTCTATTACCTTTCACTACCTGTCCTAGTTTTGCAAACGTGTATTTTGCATCCTAAAAGCCGCGTAGGCTTGTTATCCTATTCCTAAAATTAATAATTCAGTGCGTAGGATAGGTTAACAGCAGCTTATAGGTTATTGCGGTTAGCGCCTGTAGCGTATCTATTCATTATAGGTTACACTACCCTTCACTACCTATCCTAGTTTGCAAACGCGTATTTTGCATCCTATCAGCCGCGTAGGTTTGTGATCCTATTCCTAAAATTTGGATTAATTCGGTGCGTAGGATAGGTTAAGACCAGCTTATAGGCTATCTCGTCTAGTGACAGTAGAGTATCTATTAAATATAGGTTCTATTACCTTTCACTACCTGTCCTAGTTTGCAAAACGCATATTTTGCATCCTATAAGCTGTATAGGTTTGTTATCCTATTCTTAAAAGTTAATAGTTTGGTGCATAAGATAAGTTAGGTGTATGTACTTGGTCAATCTACTAGATATAGCATATATAAACCTTTCTATAGCTCATGATAATATATTTTGCTTACTTTAAGTCGTGTAGGCCTAATAGCCTAAGCTCAAAGTTATTGATCAACGCCAGGATAGGCTGGGAACTTAATTTAGGCTATCTAGGTAACAGCCTTGTTTACAGATATATTATTCATTGGCTTAATAAACCTCTGAATTCTCAGCCCGGTTTCTAAATAATATTTGTTTGGTGCCCTGTAAATCGCATAAGCTTTACTTCCTACTTCGAAGAGTATGTTTCAAAGTGACTGTTAGGTTGTAGGCTATAACAAACTTTTAATGCTTGTTAATATTAGCATATTTGATACTAAGGGCTTAAAGAGGAAAATAGTACACCACGAAATACCTGTATTATTGCTGAACAAGGATACTTGTATTAAATAACCTAAATATATTTGCTAGAAGGGATTTAGCTGCTTCACAGGAGAGAGATATAACACAAGACTTCCCTAAGACATTTTGCTTCCAGCTTAACTTATAAACTTATACGTTAACGTTAGTCTTGTTAGTATAGAGAAGGAATCTGTTGGTTTAATATATTTAATATTTTATTTTGATACTATAAAGTCAAAACATAACCTCAGCTTAACACAGCACAACAACACACTGAAGGAAGAAGAAACGAGCAGACGATACCGAGACCGGTTTGAGCCAACGGCTGTGGAATAAAGATCTCGCGGACCACCGATATTAAAAATCTGTTTTTCTCACGCACAAATAATTGTCAAATAGTCGTCGTTACAATAGGATTTATTTCTAAACGTCGCATTCTAGAACGGGGCATTGACAGCTCTAATCAACATTTATCCACGTAAAATCGCGAAACATAGAACAGGAAAACTGTGATGATATCGTTCTATTCAAGAGTGCGAATAACTGAATTCGCTCTGAACGAGTCTGAGATTTTCTGTTCACTCACGTTTAACCTTGTGTATCATATCGATCTCTACCAGCGTACGGTGAGGGCGCGGGTAAGATAGAAATAGCTATAAGTCGATATCACAACCCTGGAATAGAACCCAGCACGACTGCAACTATCAGGGCAGACGATATAAAAAGCGATTTCACCGAAACACCTCACATAAAATGGCGCCCGAACAGGGACTGAAAAGAATAAAAATCGAAAGACAAAATACTAAGTGATACGACAGAGACAACTTAAAATACACAAACTTACTGCGAATAACTATTGAAAATGGATCTATACATTTTAAGGTTTCTGAGAACCATTCTAAACCTTCTTGGATGGAACGTATTTTGGATGTATATTAATGGAGGAGAAAGCGGTACTTCAAGCGATACAAAGAAAACAGATTCAAAAACAACGAAGCCTCCGCCTACGACGTCTACTTCTACTGGAGTAATACCAAAGACCGTTCAAACAGGACATCCGATAAATCCTCAGACTTTGGTAACTCCAAGCGCCGATGACGGCAATATATCAACCGACTTGGATGCAAGGGTTAGCTGGGTTTATAAGCTCACCAAACCGCAGCTACAAGCTGAACTTAATATATATGGAGTACCGAATGACGGAAATAGCCAACAGTTGCGAGCAGAATTAGTGCGATTAGCACGAAGTGGGATTGCGAAGAGCCCTTCCCTCGGATTTGCTCCTACGGAATATGGAAGTGTGAGTCGAGCAACGAGCGGCGAAACTCTCCCAAATAACGAAAATGTGCAATCGAAGACAGGAACAGAGATGGAAGTTATTAGAGAGATGCTTGGTCTCCCGCCTACCGCTACGTTCGAAGAAGTTAAGCGAATCATGTCAGGAGCTGTACGACCACAGTCCCAACTCGTAGCGACTAGAGCAACTACTTTCGAACAAACAACCCCGAGAGAGTTGAGCCAGAATTCAGAGTATGAATTGATGGCATCCCGGAACGTACATCCATCAAACTCGCTACCACGACAGTATTACGAGTTCACTAATACGCAGTCAGGAAACATGGCGTCTGGTTTCGAGAGTAACCCACACAGCATTTCAGACACCGCTACATTGTGCAATATGGTGCGCAAATGGAATCTTCGTTTTGATGGCAGGAGAGATACTGACGCCATATCGTTCTTAGAACGACTACACGAATTGATGGATGCTTATGAAGTCCAACAAGATCGAATGCTTAAAAGCTCTACCTGAACTGCTAAAAGAGAGTGCACTTTTGTGGTACAGAAATAATCGAGATATTTGGGCAAACTTTGTAGATTTTCTTTCAAGACTTTCAGATACAGTACCTGCCACCGGGGTATATCGTTCATCTGGATGATGAAATTCGAAAACGAACCCAAGGCGATGGAGAACTGTTTAAACAATACGTTGTTGCTCTGTCTACTCTCATCAGAAGAAGAGGAGGATTTTCGGAGACTGAGAAGTTAGAGAGAATCTACAATAATACGCACCCGACGTATAAAATGTATGTTCGAAGGAGAGATTTTCGTGAACTTAGCCGGACTAATGAAGGTTGCTGATGAGTATGAAACTTTTCTACGAGAAAAAACTTAATTATCGCCCTCCACCGAGTCCTGCTCAAGCGCTAGTTCCGGAAAACAGCATTTCAAAGCAAAGGTAGATCTCAGCAACTGAAAGAAAGTTTTCAAGCATATGCCGTGTCTAGGACTGCACATCCCGGGACGGAAACTCAGGATAAACTTGAAACTGCGCAAACCAGGCCATCCGACAGCGGGCACCGGAAAGTATCTTTCAATGAACCGTCCACCGATCAGAGAGCCACTACACACATGCAAACTTGTGGCGACCAAAATAACCCGTCACAGCCTAATAGTATACGAGGGATAGTATGTTGGAACTGCGAAATACCAGGCCATCTCTATAGAAATTGTAGAAAACCAAGGAATTTGAAATGTTTCAACTGTAAGAAGCCAGGTGTTAAAACGACATCATGTGATTGTAGGCAATCGGGAAACGAAGCGAGGACTTCGGGAGTTGGGGGTCACCGGAGTCCAAACCGAAGTCAAAACTGACTACCCCAAAAGAATGGAATGAATGGCTCGACAAAATTAAAAATTTTTTGTGGCACATGAACAATCGAATCGATATTGATGACCCAAGACCGTACACGAACGTGGAGATTTACGGAAGAAAACTTCAAAGCGTTGATTGATACCGGTGCAGTGGCGTCACTCATTAATGAAGAGGTAGCCGATTTCCTGGGGAAAGTAGGCGTTCTACCTGCGAGGAAACAATTCAAAATCTCACTAGCCGACAATACTCAAGTGTCCGTCTCGAGCATATATCGCTTTAAATGCAGAATCACCGATCACGAGCTGGACGTAGCAACTGCGTATTTGCCGTCGCTGACTGCCCCGATCATCCTGGGCATGGACCTGATCCGACCATTAAATTTGGTATCAGTTAACTGCGGCAGAGATCTATATGACAGTCGTGTGACCGACGTCAGCTGTATGAATAGCGACAGAGTACCAGAGGAGGTTAGTTCACTAGATGACGAAGAGAGACACATATTGAACGAATTTTTACAGGAAGAGCTTCCTAAATTCGAGTCCTGCTCGGGAAAAAAAGAAAAAAAACAACTTTGGTGGAGCATCGAATCAAACTCAGCAAGAACGAACCGATAAAACAACGATACTATTCTAGAAATCCGGCGATGCAAACAGATCATTAACGAGGAAGTTGATAAGATGTTACAAGATGGAGTTATAGAAACCATCGTCGAGCCCGTGGAGTTCTCCGATAGTGCTCGTGAAGAAACCCAGTGGGAAATATGGTTTCTGCATAGATTTTAGAAAATTAAATGGCGTCAGCGAGAAAGACGCGTACCCGTTGCCCCAAATAAATTCGATTTTGGAGAAATTGAGAGAAGCCTCCTTCATCTCTACCATCGATTTGAAACAAGGATATTGGCAGGTACCCCTTTCGCAAGAAAGCAAACCTCTCACTGCTTTCACCGTACCTGGCAAGGGCCTGTACCATTTTCGGGTAATGCCGTTTGGATTGCATTCTGCTGGAGCAACGTTCCAACGATTACTAGACCAAATTATAGGTCCCGAGCTAGAGCCAAAAGCATTTGCTTATTTAGATGACCTAATTATTGTCAGTAAGACGTTTGAAGAACACTTAACGCTCCTCAAGGATGTCTTCAATAGGCTACGAGGCGCTGGTCTGAAACCAAATGCAGAGAAATGTCAATTCTGCAAACGAGAATTAAAATATTTAGGCCACGTTTGTAAATAAAGACGGAATTCGTACAGACCCAGAAAAAGGTACGAGCCATCCGAGAGTTCCCCACTCCTACTTCAGTTCGCTCTTTGAGAAGCTTCCTAGGACTCGCTTCTTGGTATAGAAGATTTGTGGAGAATTTCGCCAAATCAACTAGACCTCTAACCAAACTTTTAAAGAAAAAGTGAAAAAGTGGGATTGGACGGACGAACAACAGAGTGCGTTTCTCGAGCTTAAAGATAAGCTTTCCGATACACCAATACTAGCGTGTCCCGATTTTCAAACAAACGTTTTGGCTAGAAGTAGATGCTTCGAATGATGGACTGGGTGCAGCATTGACTCAGAAAATCGATAAGAGAGAACGCGTTATAGCATTTGCTAGCCGATTGTTTGACCGACGGTGAGAAAAAGTTTCACCGTTACCGAAAAAGGAATGTTTGGCGTTAGTATGGGCGGTAAAGAAATTTAGGCCATATCTGGAGGGGTACAAATTTATCGCCGTTACCGATCATCAGGCTCTCAAAATGGCTGATGAATATTCAGCAGCCGACGGGACGACTAGCTCGGTGGGTGCTAGAACTTCAGCAGAACGATTTTGAGATTCATTACCGGAAGGGTACACTAAACAGAGTGGCAGATGCTCTGTCTCGCTACCCCGTAGAAGGTGCAAACAGCTCTCAGTTATGCTCTAGCGCAGAAGTTTTGGAAAAAGGAATCGGACTCTTTTAAAGCGAGATTGGTACCACAAGATGTTCGCTAGAGTTACCTCCAAGCCCGACACGTGCCGAAATTTAAGGATTGCCGGAGGAAACCTTATGAAGTATAAGCCCCGAGGAAGGGCGAATAGGTTCGACGACTCTCTAAATTGGAAAACTGTGTGTGCCAAAAGACAAGCGAGAAGCTGTGTTGAATGAAAATCACGATCGCGAAACGGCCGGCCATCTCGGAATAAGAAAAAACGGCAAAGCGAGTCCAAGAGAGGTATTATTGGCCGGGATTGCTCACAGATGTGAAGAATTATGTTAGAAGATGTCAGTCTTGTCAGGCGCACAAGGTTGAACAACGGAAACCAGCAGGAAAGATGTACTTTCGGAGACCAACTGGTCCATGGTATAAGGTCACAGCCGATATAATAGGACCCTTGCCACGTTCACGAAGAGGTGCGAGGTTTATCCTAGTCGTACAGGATATCTTCACGAAATGGGTAGAACTGTGTTCGTTAAAATCAGTGACCGCGACGAATGTGGTGAATGCGTTTCAAAATTTGGTGCTTTTTCGATACGGCGCACCAGAGGTCACCATCACTGATAATGGATCGCAGTTTACGGCCAAGCTATGGCGTAATTTTACTGGAGAGATGGGGAATCGAACATCAACTGACAGCACCCTACACGCCTCAAGAGAATCCGGTGGAGCGGGCGAATCGAGTCCTAAAGACGATGATCGCACAGTACGTCAAAGAAGATCAACGGCTTTGGGACATACACTTGAACGAATTCAGGTACGCCATATGAACACCGCCGTACATAATTCTACGGGATTTACTCCAGCTTTATTAAATTTTGGACGGGAATTGCGGTTACCGAATGCAATCCATGGCCCCCTAAAGGTACAGAACGGGCAAAAAATGACTCCGAGTCTCATGTGACAGATACGAACCGGAAAAGATTAGAAGCTTTCGCGAAACTGTACAAGCAATGCCATTCGAATTTAGAAAGAGCGAGTCGATCTCAAGCAAAATATTACAACCTAAGGCGGAGAGAGGAAAAATTTCCGGGTTGGGGAGTTGGTGTGGCTGAAACAACACCATCTCTCGTCGGCGATTGACTCTTTCGCCTCGAAGCTAGCGGCAAAATACGACGGGCCTTATAAAATTGTAGAAAGGTTCGGATTCAAACATCTATAGCCTCTGTGGTCGAAAAAAGAATGTGCTAAGAGCTCACGTCAAAGACTTAAAAAAGTATGTCGACTAAGGGAACACGTCTATCTGGCTGAATAAGCCGGATATTGCAGCTCCTACTGGGTAAGTAGTAGGCTGTAACTTCGCACGTTATAGATAAGGATGTCTAGTTTAGTTTTGTGATTCCTGCATGTGTTGAACTCTTGCTTTGGGTTGCAGGTTGCACGCTAACTGCACTATCCCCTGCTATTTGCATTTGTAGTTTTTGTGTGCTTGAGTGGTTACCTTGTGGCTTTGCACGGTAGTCTAGAGCTTGGCTTGTGTGTCTGGGTTTTTGTTCCACAGTTTGACAGATAAGGAAGATGGCACGAGTCGTAAGGAAACAGGTCCGTTTGCTGCCATGCGATTCAGAGCGGCTTTTTCCTGGACAGCTGCTAAACGGCGAGGTAATTTCGGCGTATCTGCGGCTTCTGGAGAGACGGAATGCGATGGATCATAACCTGCCAAATGTCCTCGCACTGGACTCCTACTTCTTCACGGTGCTGAAGAGATCCGGCCACGAGCGAGCGCGGGGTCACCATCGCGACCAGGACTTGTGGGATTATGAGAAAATCCTCGTCCCCGTACATGAGGAGTTGGCGGACGTCGGCCACTGGTGGCTTCTCGTAGTAGAGCCACGGAAGGAAACCATCAGCGCATACGACTCCCTAAAAGGAAGAAACCACAAGCCGGCGATGGATCTTCTGCGCGAATACCTGAAGAAGGAGGAGATGAGGGCCAAGACCGAGGCCCGGAGTTGGTGCCTCTACGGTGAGCGGAGTTGTCCTTCACAGGACAACCTTGTGGACTGCGGGGTTTTCCTCTGCGCTATCGCCGGAGCCATCTGCGGGGGACGGGAGGCTAAGGAATTGCGAGTAGATGGCCGAGAGTTCAGACGGCAGATGGCGAAAGAACTTCGGGAGGATTCGGTGACCGAGAAACAAGAGCAGCCAGCCGGAATTGTTTCCGGGGGAGGAACCGGACTGGTCTTTCGAAAGATCTGGCCAAAGAGTTAGACCAGCTAACTGACCCAACGAAGTGGTCACTTATACTTCCGGCCGAGGACGAAACACCAGAAGAGATCGGTTGTCCTGCAGGAGGAGGTGGACGCGATAAACCCACCGGAAGGTGCCGCGGGAACGTCCTCGGGACACATGGAGGTTGACAAGTGTAGGTCTCCCAAACCCACACTACTAGAGCTGGCCAGACTGTCACCTATGGACGAGGGTGACGTCCTCTCTTTGTCGCCCGGGTGGAGCATGGGCAGCTCGATTGAAGTGATCCCGGACCCCGAGGAAGAGGGATTCCTTCGAGTAGCCCCGTCGGTGAAATCCCAGCCAGAGGAGACGGCAACGCAGGAAAGGATGGGCGACCCTCCAAAGCGTCCTCACGGCACCAAACCAAAGAGGACCCGTGGAAAAACGGCCGTACCATGAAGGTCCAGATACCGGGGACGAACGAGTGGAAGAGGATAAATGTCCGGAAAATTGGGCCTTCCAGTCTTCCCAAAGAAAAAATAATGGAAAGAGAGGGCAGTTTTAAGAAGAATTTTTATTTTGTTTTCTCCTACGGGGCGTAGGGGAATTTAGTAATTTGAGAACGAAGTGTACACTTTTAGTTTGCCTTATTTCTTTTATGTTTAGTTTTTGCGAAAAGTAAGTTTATTTTGATTTGTTAATCCGACTTCAGAGTCTTTTTTTTAGTTTTTATTTTCTCCACGAAGTAAGTGGGGGGTGTAAGGGTTCAATTTTATACCCCGTTTTTTTTTCTTAAATGAGAAAAACGTTTATTTTTGACAAGTAGGTGTGTCGATTTATCTTTTTTTGTCGATAGTCGTCGTCGTCATTCCATTAGAAGGAATCGATTTGAGGTTAGGGAACCTCTCTACTCGGGGCAGTGCAGTTAGCCGGAGCTCCGATGTGACCGCTGCAGCGTCTGGCGACGACTGACGAAAACGCGTCTCTGCGCATGACCGGCTGGCGGCCTACTTATACAGCCGATCCGACAAGGGACCGAGAGTTTTTGCTTGCTAACGTCGTGGAGTGAAGCCAATTCGAGGAGAAGAGTTTTCGCTTGCGGACGTCGGTTTATGAAGTCTGAAGTCGAGTCGAGGAATACGAGAGCCCTGTACGAGAGAATACGCAGTCGCCATATATCGTCTTTTGGTGAGTCACCCCGAATTGTAATCATTAAGGGAATTTAAAAACAGTACGAATATTTGAATGTTGAATATAAAAACTAGTGCTGATTCGTTAACCTTGAATTCTACGGAATCTTTGAAAAATTAATAATTCGGTGTGTAGTATAGGTTATTTTCGTTTAGTGACAGTAGTGTATCTATTAAATATAGGTTCTATTACCTTTCACTACCTGTCCTAGTTTGCAAACGTGTATTTTGCATCCTATAAGCCGCGTAGGCTTGTTATCCTATTCCTAAAATTAATAATTCGGTGTGTAGGATAGGTTAACAGCAGCTTATAGGATATCCCGTTTGGTGACAGTAGTGTATCTATCAAATATAGGTTCTATTACCTTTCACTACCTGTCCTAGTTTGCAAACGTGTATTTTGCATCCTATAAGCCGCGTAGGCTTGTTATCCTATTCGTAAAATTGATAATTCGGTGCGTAGGATAGGTTAACAGCAGCTTATAGGTTATCCCGTTTGGTGACAGTAGTGTATCTATCAAATATAGGTTCTATTACCTTTCACTACCTGTCCTAGTTTGCAAACGTGTATTTTGCATCCTATAAGCCGCGTAGGCTTGTTATCCTATTCCTAAAATTGATAATTCGGTGCGTAGGATAGGTTAACAGCAGCTTATAGGTTATCTCGTTTGGAGACAGTAGTGTATCTACCAAATATAAGTTCTATTACCTTTCACTACCTGTCCTAGTTTGCAAACGTGTATTTTGCATCCTATAAGCCGCGTAGGCTTGTTATCCTATTCCTAAAATTAATAATTCGGTGCGTAGGATAGGTTAACAGCAGCTTATAGGTTATCTCGTTTTGGTGACAGTAGTGTATCTACCAAATATAGGTTCTATTACCTTTCACTACCTGTCCTAGTTTGCAAACGTGTATTTTGTATCCTATAAGCCGCGTAGGCTTTTTATCCTATTCCTAAAATTGATAATTCGGTGCGTAGGATGGGTTAACAGCAGCTTATAGGTAATCTCGTTTGGTGACAGTGGTGTATCTATCAAATATAGGTTCTATTACCTTTCACTACCTGTCCTAGTTTGCAAACGTGTATTTTGCATCCTATAAGCCGCGTAGGCTTGTTATCCTATTCCTAAAATTGATAATTCGGTGCGTAGGATAGGTTAACAGCAGCTTATAGGTTATCTCGTTTGGTGACAGTAGTGTATCTACCAAATATAGGTTCTATTACCTTTCACTACCTGTCCTAGTTTGCAAACGTGTATTTTGCATCCTATAAGCCGCGTAGGCTTGTTATCCTATTCCTAAAATTGATAATTCGGTGCGTAGGATAGGTTAACAGCAGCTTATAGGTAATCTCGTTTGGTGACAGTGGTGTATTTATCAAATATAGGTTCTATTACCTTTCACTACCTGTCCTAGTTTGCAAACGTGTATTTTGCATCCTAAAAGCCGCGTAGGCTTGTTATCCTATTCCTATAATTAATAATTCAGTGCGTAGGATAGGTTAACAGCAGCTTATAGGTTATTGCGGTTAGCGCCTGTAGCGTATCTATTCATTATAGGTTACACTACCCTTCACTACCTATCCTAGTTTGCAAACGCGTATTTTGCATCCTATCAGCCGCGTAGGTTTGTGATCCTATTCCTAAAATTGATAATTCGGTGCGTAGGATAGGTTAAGACCAGCTTATAGGCTATCTCGTCTAGTGACAGTAGAGTATCTATTAAATATAGGTTCTATTACCTTTCACTACCTGTCCTAGTTTGCAAACGTGTATTTTGCATCCTATAAGCCGCGTAGGCTTGTTATCCTATTCCTAAAATTAATAATTCGGTGCGTAGGATAGGTTAACAGCAGCTTATAGGTTATCCCGTTTGGTGACAGTAGTTTATCTATCAAATATAGGTTCTATTACCTTTCACTACCTGTCCTAGTTTGCAAACGCGTATTTTGCATCCTATAAGCCGCGTAGGCTTGTTATCCTATTCCTAAAATTAATGATTCGGTGCGTAGGATAGGTTAACAGCAGCTTATAGGTTATCTCGTTTGGTGACAGTAGTGTATCTACCAAATATAGGTTCTATTACGTTTTACTACCTGTCCTAGTTTGCAAACGTGTATTTTGCATCCTATAAGCCGCGTAGGCTTGTTATCCTATTCCTAAAATTAATAATTCGGTGCGTAGGATAGGTTAACAGCAGCTTATAGGTTATCTCGTTTGGTGACAGTAGTGTATCTACCAAATATAGGTTCTATTACCTTTCACTACCTGTCCTAGTTTGCAAACGTGTATTTTGTATCCTATAAGCCGCGTAGGCTTGTTATCCTATTCCTAAAATTGATAATTCGGTGCGTAGGATAGGTTAACAGCAGCTTATAGGTAATCTCGTTTGGTGACAGTGGTGTATCTATCAAATATAGGTTCTATTACCTTTCACTACCTGTCCTAGTTTGCAAACGTGTATTTTGCATCCTATAAGCCGCGTAGGCTTGTTATCCTATTCCTAAAATTGATAATTCGGTGCGTAGGATAGGTTAACAGCAGCTTATAGGTTATCTCGTTTGGTGACAGTAGTGTATCTACCAAATATAGGTTCTATTACCTTTCACTACCTGTCCTAGTTTGCAAACGTGTATTTTGCATCCTATAAGCCGCGTAGGCTTGTTATCCTATTCCTAAAATTGATAATTCGGTGCGTAGGATAGGTTAACAGCAGCTTATAGGTAATCTCGTTTGGTGACAGTGGTGTATCTATCAAATATAGGTTCTATTACCTTTCACTACCTGTCCTAGTTTGCAAACGTGTATTTTGCATCCTAAAAGCCGCGTAGGCTTGTTATCCTATTCCTATAATTAATAATTCAGTGCGTAGGATAGGTTAACAGCAGCTTATAGGTTATTGCGGTTAGCGCCTGTAGCGTATCTATTCATTATAGGTTACACTACCCTTCACTACCTATCCTAGTTTGCAAACGCGTATTTTGCATCCTATCAGCCGCGTAGGTTTGTGATCCTATTCCTAAAATTGATAATTCGGTGCGTAGGATAGGTTAAGACCAGCTTATAGGCTATCTCGTCTAGTGACAGTAGAGTATCTATTAAATATAGGTTCTATTACCTTTCACTACCTGTCCTAGTTTGCAAACGCATATTTTGCATCCTATAAGCTGTATAGGTTTGTTATCCTATTCTTAAAAGTTAATAGTTTGGTGCATAAGATAAGTTAGGTGTATGTACTTGGTCAATCTACTAGATATAGCATATATAAACCTTTCTATAGCTCATGATAATATATTTTGCTTACTTTAAGTCGTGTAGGCCTAATAGCCTAAGCTCAAAGTTATTGATCAACGCCAGGATAGGCTGGGAACTTAATTTAGGCTATCTAGGTAACAGCCTTGTTTACAGATATATTATTCATTGGCTTAATAAACCTCTGAATTCTCAGCCCGGTTTCTAAATAATATTTGTTTGGTGCCCTGTAAATCGCATAAGCTTTACTTCCTACTTCGAAGAGTATGTTTCAAAGTGACTGTTAGGTTGTAGGCTATAACAAACTTTTAATGCTTGTTAATATTAGCATATTTGATACTAAGGGCTTAAAGAGGAAAATAGTACACACGAAATACCTGTATTATTGCTGAACAAGGATACTTGTATTAAATAACCTAAATATATTTGCTAGAAGGGATTTAGCTGCTTCACAGGAGAGAGATATAACACAAGACTTCCCTAAGACATTTTGCTTCCAGCTTAACTTATAAACTTATACGTTAACGTTAGTCTTGTTAGTATAGAGAAGGAATCTGTTGGTTTAATATATTTAATATTTTATTTTGATACTATAAAGTCAAAACATAACCTCAGCTTAACACAGCACAACAACACACTGAAGGAAGAAGAAACGAGCAGACGATACCGAGACCGGTTTGAGCCAACGGCTGTGGAATAAAGATCTCGCGGACCACCGATATTAAAAATCTGTTTTTCTCACGCACAAATAATTGTCAAATAGTCGTCGTTACAATAGGATTTATTTCTAAACGTCGCATTCTAGAACGGGGCATTGACAGCTCTAATCAACATTTATCCACGTAAAATCGCGAAACATAGAACAGGAAACTGTGATGATATCGTTTCTATTGAAGAGTGCGAATAACTGAATTCGCTCTGAACGAGTCTGAGATTTTCTGTTCACTCACGTTTAACCTTGTGTATCATATCGATCTCTACCAGCGTACGGTGAGGGCGCGGGTAAGATAGAAATAGCTATAAGTCGATATCAAAACCCTGGAATAGAACCCAGCACGACTGCAACTATCAGGGCAGACGATATAAAAAGCGATTTCACCGAAACACCTCACAAGCAAAACTCGTGAATTATTGGTAGGACAGCCAGTACTAATCAGAGATTTTAGAAGTAAGGGTAAATGGACGGAAGGTAGAATTCATAAAAAAATTAGTCCTGTATCTTATTTAGTCATACTAGATAATGGTATTATCTGGAAACGTCATATCAATCAATTGCTAGGAATGCAGACACAGTTAGATTTAAATGACAATGAATTAAATCCTAGAGATATATATTTGCCAAGTACAGTGACTAGTAAGAATCATCTTGAAGCTGGTAGTCGACAGTCTATGTCACCCCCTGCGTTATTTTCGCCCAGACCAGGTAGTAGTTCCGAAATAGCTGGCACCCCTCCATCGAGTCGGAGTGTGACCTTGTCACCCCCGCACCGCCTGACCTTGTCTCCAGCTGAGGTACTACCAGCTGATCGGTCACAACAAACCACACCTGTCATACGCCGCTATCCGGCTAGGCAGAGAAAACCCGTAAGCAAACTAAACTTATAATTATTCAAAAATGATTTTTATGATATTTATGTGAGTGTATATCTATTCTGATTTCTATGTATTCTTATCTTGATTAATTGATTGAAATGGGGTTTATTGAGGATACAATAACTATCCATGTTTTGATATTTTATTAGGTGTGCTATTATTACGTTATGTACTTGATTTCATTATCCGTATTCATTTCTACTTGTGTGTAAATTGTGTTTCATGACTTATCATATTTCTTTTATTACTTGTATTCATGTTGTATTATCATTCAACTTTTAGGGGGGAAGAGTTATAGTATATTAATTAAATAAATAATATTATGTGGTGTAACAAGACAGTTGGTACCCTGTATGTCAGTACAATAATTTAGTTTTATGTGGTTTCACGTGTGGCAATATGTTTTGCAAGTTGTATGACGTAGAGGGTGAGCTGATTCTAATAAATGGCTCTGGTTGGTCGGCTGGCATCATACCACCTCACCTGATGCTCGTGTCCAATCCCACGCCTCAGCCCCTGCTACCTTTGTATTGCCCCAGTCCTCCCCAGACCATGAAAAGATGCGGTCGGTTCGGCCAGTGCGTTAACTTTCAAACATGTGTTTAATTTACCAGCCCGGTTACCTCTAGGCTATGATCCGACCACCACCGTAATGTCGAATCTCGACATTACAAATAGTACACAATGAATATGAGTAACTTATTGAATATGTAATTTTAATTAAGTAACTTCTAGATAAAAATGTAAAACAACGTAGACTACGGTATCTAAAATACTAAATAAGTATTCCCCTATAGGTCTGAAGTACAATAAGTGGCCACCATCACAATCAAATTATTGATATATCTGAATAGCCTATCTAAAATACTAAAATGACGATCCAAATTATAGTTATTTAAAGGCTGAAGTATAGTAAGCAGCCACCATCTCAATCGAATTATTGATATTTCTGATTAGCCTATCTAAACTACTGAATTTCATTATAGTTATTTAAAATTACAGTATAGTAACAGAACTGGCCAACAGAATTTAATTTAAAACCAATTCCTACATTATTAACAATAGTTATTGACACATGTGATTCTCTATTAATTTAATATTACAATTAGCACTCACACAATAATTACATGATGATACAAAACAACACACAAATTTGATAGCAGCACAAACTGTCGGGAAAACCTGGAATTAAAATAGAAAAACATTTGAAACTGCCATCGTAGCGCATTCTGCTGGATCCAATTTAAAACATACCAAGATAAAAAACAATTTATTTATAAACAAAAAATTTACTGATCAATCGCTGCACACTTAATATTTAGGAATTTCAGTTAAAAGTGTATTTTACTAAAACTGCCAATTTTATATCTGGATAACCTCTATTGATTTTCCTGATTAGCCTATCTAAACTACCGAATTTCATTATAGTTATTTAAAATTACAGTATAGTATCAGAACTGGCCAACAGAATTTAATTTAAAAACCAATTCCTACACTATTAACAATAGTTATTCACACATAGAAACACAACCTTTTGATTTGTATGCTACTTAGGTTATTTGAGGTAATGCGGCCAATAATCTCTATTCATGTACTATTACAATTTTAGCACTCACACAATAATTACACGATGTTTTATTTTTTATTTTCTTCTTTTTGCCTGTTGGCTTTTATAAACTTATAACCCGGCCACGTAGTACACTTTTTATAACTTCATTCGATTATATTTTAATGTTATTTGCCGTATTTACTTTTGAAACATGAACCTTACAAAACAACACACACACATTGATAGCAGCACAAACTGTCAATTTCAGTTAAAAGCTAAAACTTCCAATTTTATATCTGGATAATCTCTATCCTCCAAAGTGAGTACAGAATATATCGAAATAAGAAGTGGTGTTATTTTTATATGTTTATGCTTACTCTATGCTTTCAAGACTATTATTAAACGTATGGCTGTGTTGTAATATTATAATGTTTACATAGAACAATTGGTGAAAATTTAACTTTGCAATCTGCATTAGACTACTGATCAAGCACTTTATAATAATGTAATCTAAATGTAAACAAATGTTTCTGCCTCTTTGGTGAACTTCAGCTGAAAATATTCACAGCTGTTAAGTATCAGTTCACTTTGTATTACGTGTCGTAGCGCAGTCTGTCGGATCCAATGTAAAACACTCCACCATCAACAACAATCTATTATTAAAAAATTAATTAAATAAACTATTAAAATTGAACCGAATTATGAATCTAAACCATTCTCGGATCCAACTGAAGACACACAAAAAATTTCATTAAAATCGGTCCCCCCGTTTAGGAGGAGTTCAGTACCATACACACGCACACAAGAAATATATATATAAAGATATATATATACACATATTACACCTAATTAAAGTTAGACACGAAGTAAATTTACTGCGGCCGGAAAAAGTCTTAAAGCTTTAACTGTTAAGTCGTAAATAAAATTATATATTTTCTTTAACTTTAGAAAAATGCAAACTCAACTATGGTACCTAAAATATCTTGTTGATAACAAACTCATTTTGACCGAAGTAATTAAGGTTTTATAAACCAATTTATTTATATATATATATATATATATATATATATATATATAAATGAAACTTATTTAACTTACCTGTTTATCGTAAGAATATTAAATATTCAATGTTAAAATAGCCGTACACTCTTAAGGTTTATAAGTTTTAACTATACATGTATTTTATACAAATATATATGTTGTATTTACCTGTAATGAATTTAAAAAAAAAAATGTTATACTTTCTCAGTATCCCCTTGAATCTAAGACCACCATATTCAGATAATGTATGTGTGTAGATATGCGCACATTGTAAACAATAAGCATGTGAACGCGATTAATGCCGTTGTTTTATATTATCGAGATTTAACTTGGTACAAATAGAATATCTCCCCATAAATTAGGTGAGTTCGTTAATCTTATTGAATGAGAATTTCAAAAGGCGACAATAATTTATATTTTAGCAAAAACTTTAACTCAACTAACTCCCAACATAGCCCTAATTACAAAATATTAAAAAAAAAATAATACTTCACAATAAATTCACTTTATTAGGTATCTCTTAAGGTCTCCAGGTGGCATGCAAAAACGGGTAAAATTCGATGCATTAAAGGAAAAAACCAAGAAGCGTTTTAGATTTATGAAGTAATTTACAATAATACATATTCATTTATATCTCGTGATATTTACTTATAGGTGAAAAAACGTTTTATATAGTATAAATAATTGCGGGGCTAATTGTAAACATGGTAAATACCGTTGTTCTTAATACGATTATATTTTACGGATGGAATTTTTGGGTTTATTAGCCATTATTATCAAACCCTCAAACCCCTAAGCCACTTAAACTAAACTTAAATAAAATTCCTTATTTGGAAGTTCAACATAATATTTTCAAATTTTCAAATTAATAATCCACAGTGTTTAGTAAACGTGTACTTAAGCCTTCGCCTAATACCTGAGGTATATAATGAAAGGTTTCAAGTATGTGATCATTTTTATTCTGCCCGAATTTTATCCGGGGGGTATTATAACATAAATCATAAACCTACCATCTAGGTTATTGAACTATAGATAGTAGGTATACATTCATTTAGTTAATAACATTAAGAAGAGATCAGACTGCTGATCTCAAAACGTAGTGTTATTTATTTAATTATAATATTGAACGATGACAATTATCAGGAAACAATAATGTTTCCTTCACAATTCTTCCCTTATAAAAAACCAAACAAAAATGTGACCCTTTCTTCAAAAATTATCAAGCAATGTCAAGCAAAATTTTATTCTTACTTATTATTCAATAAATTATAAACATTTAAAGACGATATTTGTATGTAGATTGGCAAGGTATTCCGGCAATTTTAAATTGTCAATATTGGTGACCCGTTTTCTCAAGAAGTACTTGGAATAGGAAGATGAAAGTTTCAGACCTTTTTTATTGTTATATAAGGAATGCGCTGTAGTAAAATAATTTAAATTTATGACCTTTTTTACATTGACCAAAAAACCCATGTTTTTCATGTACAATATATTTTGTTGTTAGTTTATTTATAAATAAATTGATACTAGGCTACTACAACATATTTTAAAATTACTCGTGTGACACTGAGTAAACATTTAAAGTCTGTAGCCTTAGTAGTTTCTGAGATATCGGGTCATTTGTTAAAAAAATACTGTTTTTCGGAAAACGTAGAAAAAGTAAATAAATTAAATTTTTTATAACAAACACGGCTCTATTTTTACTTACAGTTAAAACCCTCCTGGGCAATAGTCATCTTCATTTTTATCTTCCTGAACTAGGTTCAGTCTCCTTTTCTTTATTCTGGCCTCCTTGGTCATGTCTTCCGCTGCTCGGTCGGCTTGTTTGATACGAGTGTCATCAAACTTCTTCAGGGCTGCAATTGTATATTGGCCTAAATCCTTAACACCTCGTTCTTCCAGCACCTTAATTCTACCTACATTTCCATCATTGAATGATATCACGGCATCCCAAGGCCTAGGTCTAGTGTTTTTATACCACTGAATTTGGCTTTGGGCAGACGGCTCCAAACAATATTGTTAAATGACTCGTTACAATTTTGGGTGCGCCCATGAAGACATTTTTTCAGGAGCTCTTTATTACGTAAATCTCTGAAAATAGGTTTGACCTGATTCATGATGACCTCTGGCAATGACTTCTTGTGTCTATAGCCAGCTGGATCTTTTCTATACTTGCACCAGGTATCTGGAGCAGGAGGACACAACTCGTGACTTGGGTTCTCATCCGTGGAAAGTCGGTGAAAATATGTAGCCCACACTGCCTTGTGCATGTCTTCCAAATTTCCTGAGTTACCTCTAATGGTATTTCCATAATAGGATTGTAGCTCATCTATTACTTTGTCGGTCAGTCGTCCTGCGCCTTTTATCGATTTTCCATCCGTAAGCTTTGTCCCACCTAGCTTTTCTTTAAATTTTCTGAGTATAGTTCCAAGCCGCTTTACAACATGGCCGGCAAACTAATTTTTCAACATCTACATCGTAAGGCTTGCTTTCTTTTACACATAAATAGGCCTTGGAATACCTTGTTCCAAGGTAAAGATGAAAGTAAGCATTATAACAGAGTCAACTAATGGAGCCTGAAAATCAACCTCACAATACGTGACAACTGATTTTAAAATAATTATTTCAAATACTTGTCATAATATTTTATGCTAGTGTTGTATATTGTCGTGTTCACAATTAAATTATACTATAATAAAACACAAAAAACAAAAAAAATTAAATTTTTTAAATTTTAAAATGTTCAAGTCCCCTTTTAAAGATAACTAACTATACATATCAGAGTTTACCAAAATACATCAATCAGCCACAATGGGACTAGCTGTCCGTAAATAGTAATGGAATATGTCTTATTGTCCTTTTCTTAATATAGTTAAAACTTTATTAAGTATTTGTTATGTATAGTAAAATATAATAAAGTTTTATTTTGTTACAATGCATGAGAACTGCCTTATTTTACAAAACAAATCTAAATGTAAATGTTTATGTATTAGGAGTTCTTCATAAATTTTCTTACCAGTTTAATAGTGTTTTGTAAAAATCTTAAAAAACAGACAATATTGAAATAATATTTCATTAGTTTAAGAAACCCATTTAATAAGGTAGTAAAGTTTACATTTAAATTGGAATTTATTAACTGGTACCTAAGATTGCGATGTCTTACTGTGCAATGAAATGTTACAGTAAGCATGGTCGGAATCTCCTCACCGTGTATTGAATTGGTCTGTGTTTTCTGTCGGATTAGACTCTTTGATTTGCAGCAATTTAACGTCGATGTCAACAGATTGTCCAGTGTTTTAGTGTGGATTTTTTTAAATTAATCATAAATAAATTATTTTCCTCATATTTCAAATTTAAAACCTCTATGCGCATAAAAAACGCCATACTCGCGTTATAACGATAGTATTAAGGTTGCCACTTAAAAAAATGGAATTCCTTTTTTTTTAATTCCACATAATTTTTTAATATTTTCAAATTAAAAATTTACAGGGTTCAGTAAATGTGTACTGAATATTTCGCCTAATATATGAGGTATATAGCCTTTCATATATACATTTTACAAATAAAATCACTGTATTTATACGTACAACACCATGAAACATGCTTTAGTAGAAGTTATAATGCACATTACAGGCACTCCAAGTTTTAAATTTTAATATAAATAATTGAATATGTTGCTTAGCGTATATAAATTGCGTGCTTTCTTAGATGAAAATAATGCTATTTAGGGACGCAAGAATGTTAAGAGGAAAGTAGTGGATAACGATTTGAAGATAGAAAGGACCGTTATGATTCTGGAATGCTTAAAACTCTATGAAAAATTTATTATAATTAGATAATATATTCAAAGTGTATTGGTTTGGGTGTATATTGGAAATTAGTTGAACTAAGATGTTATAAATGTGAATAGCGAGTATCTTGAAACTTTCCATTGGTTAAGACTTCCTAATGAACTTCTTCAAACTATGTGCAAGTCCTGCCTTTGTGCGAAGTTGCGTCTGCATATTTAAAATATTACGGCAGTACGTGATTACAAGTTCACGTTATATTGGTTAAGCCTGTAAATATGTGTGTGTGTGTGTGTGTTTGTGTGTTAACAATTACATAGATAAATAATAAAATACTTTCATTATTGTGGTTCTCTATTCTGGGGGTCATGATCGGAAAACACTGCCAGACATTCCGACAAGAGGGCGATGCATAAAGCCAGATTACTGTGAAAGCTACATAAAAGCTAAAATAATATATTAAAAAACTACCTGGATTAATCCAAATTTTAAGTAAAAATTCTTCGGTACACCCCAAGAGAGTAATTATAAACAAAATTTTCAGTTTCTTCTAAGAATGGTACAAAGAAACTTACCTGACTGAACCTGAATGGTTCCGTAAAAATCACAACAATGTACATTAAACATCTTTTTACCAGGTCCTGATTTATAGGGACTTCTCAGATTCCGAGAGCTCTCTAGCAGACCCTGGCCTCTGGTATCTCTTGAACTCTTTGAGCTGTCAGACTCTAGGTCTTCCTATCCACTGGAAGGCCCCGACCTCTTGCCCAAATTTAGCATCTGGTATCTCATCCTCCCGGACCTGTCAGCCTCTAGAACTCCTGTCTACTGGCAGGCCGGCCTCTGGTATCTGTCAGTTTCTCGGCCCTATTATCCTCCAGGTATTCACGGCCACTGGATGGCCCCGGCCTTTTGCAGGCTTTAACCTCTGGTATCTCTCAGCCTCTCGTACTGGTCATCCTCTAGGTATAACCGGCTACCTGAAGATCCCGGCTTCTTACAGACTCTGGTATCTGCTAGACTCTCGGACCTGTGTCTCAGGTGTTCCCCACCTCTGGCAAGCCCCTTCTTCTAGCAGGTGTAGGCTTCTGAAACCATTCCCTAAAATATTTCACTCAAGCCATTACCGTTTTAAAAACCCTGCGAGGTCCCTACACTCAGTTTCAATAATTTATAACTTTAATGTTTTAAATAAGTAAAGTACCTTTCCCTCTAGACACAATATAAAAGACAAAACATATTATGTACATACAGGTATGTCATGTCAACAATCATTTATTGTAATTTATGTTAATAATATTATTACTACAAAATAGAATGTCAGTAATAAATTTAACGTAATAATTGCAATAAGTGTAACGATATTTCCATGTAAAATTATGCAGGAAGGAAAGCAATAATTATATCGAGTCCACGTTTCGCGGTATTTTCTGCCAGAACTCTACATGATATATAACGTGTTGTTTATTCAAGCTGTCGCTACGAGAGTTTGTGGTTGCTGACAAATCGAAATATTTATTCCCCTGGTCTGTGCCAGAGATGTGGTGTTTGCTGGTTGATTCCCCAGTGTTTGTCATATTTTATTGGTCGCTTTGGTATTTAGAAGGAAATCCTCACTTCTCACCTAGACAAAGTTTTAATTTACATTTTATGCTGGATATTGTATGATATTATTTAACATTTTGCTATTATTTTATCATAATCGATTATAGGTAACTAAAAGTAGGCCGGTACTTGAAAGATTGACTTCATTTAACTTATTTATACAAAAATGGAAAAAGTGTATTCGTGAAATATATAATATAATTCAAATATATTTCAAACAGTGGTGGCGATATTGCCTTGGGGAAACTATAAGCATTAAAAAATTGTTTTTCACGATTCATACAGCCAGAAATAATGAGATTTATACAACATCCTAAGGATAATTTACCTTAAAAGTTTATTGCACATTTTACAAGCGACATTTTCGGAACGGTAGCTAGTAATCACTTAAAGGTTAAAAATAGTACATTTCTATTGTGATTAGGATCATCTCAGCTCTTAACATAAAAATTGATCCAAAATCTTTTACGACAAAAGCTAATCTATATGCGCTTAATGTTAAACCGATTACTTATAGTTTCTACAGACGAAGTTGTCTGTTGATCTGAATTGTTCGTAAGATACTTACTCCCTTCTATACTGTAAACTGATGTATTCTTTACGATTATAAAATTTCCAAAGTAATACTGAAATATTTTCTTAGTAATCATTGTAAAACAAGTATAAAGTAACCACAACGGTTGTAGTTTTAAATTAAAATTTTGTAAATATCAGTACACAAAATATAGGTATATATTTTTTTTAGAATAATATGGTAACTCCCTTATTGGACATGTGGGGTACTTGGGACGTTTACTCTGCCTGTATTGTTACAGATTCTTTATTTAAAGCCTTATATTATTACATTCGACCTAACTTTCATCTTGTAAATACGAAACTTTTAGTTCTTATGCATAAGCGGCCAATACTCATGAGTACATTAAATGTTACTAACCGGTGTAAACTGCGGCAAATCGTTGTAAAACTATTAGTGTAATGATTTATTTCTGTCTAGGAATGGAGACTTATCATCAGTTAAATAATAATTAACTTAAATTTAATGAATTGGTTGTTGGTATTTCAATTAGATTTCTGCAATGCTTAGTATGATATAAATAAATAAATAAAATAAATAAGGACTTTATTTTGGAGCGGTTTTCAACAATAATTGCTGGTTTACAAAACGACTCATGTCTTATTATAGTTCTTAAAAAATTAAAAGCTTATTTTATAGTTATTAATAAATAAAACACAATATTAGACATACAGTTATATATGGCTATATCACCTTGTATTGTACATTAAATACTTGTATATATTTTCTTTGTATGTCGTTTCAGATACACCCTGGCCTGTTACGCTGGAGGACAGTTCATTATATAATTTGGGAGCAAAGTACGCAAATCGCTTTCATTCAAATTCACGGCGAACGCGAGGCATCTCCAACACTTGATCCTCTCTAGTACTGCGAGATCGGACTTGAGACCTGCTTTTTAGTTTTTCTCTCAAATATCCCGGCCTGCCAGTGGTCAGGATTCTGTAAACCAGGCATGAGGAGCGCAGGGTACAAGTATCAGCTACAGTCAACAAACCCAGCGATCGTCGAGCCTCCGAAACGTGGTCAAACCTTCTTAAACCACATACATACCTTACACACATATTTTGGACCCTCTGTAATTTTTCTAAATCTCCTTTAGACACAATGTTGCCATAGACAGGGAGGCAATAATCGATCACAGAGAGCACAAGAGCCCGGACAAGGCGAAGCCTGGTCTCTCTAGGAAACATGTGCCTATGCTTGTATAGCATTCTCAGTCGGACCAAGTGTTCGCCGACAAACAGCACTTACATGACCAGATAGTGTGAGGCCACTATCAAGCATGAGGCCCAAGAGCTTTGACGATTCACACTCCTTCAGTCTGACACTGCCAAGCAACACCTCACCCACTGTCTCCGAACCCACATTGGAAGGAATCGACAACACACTACACTTTTCCTTGTTCAGTTTAATCCCATGCCTCTCAGACCAATCATGGACTATGCTTAAGTCAGCATTCAAAATGGAAACTGCTGAGTCAGCTCTTCCGGCATCATATGAAACACACAGTTGAGCATCATCGGCGTATGAATACAAGCGACTATGTTGCAAGTCTGAACCCATAGTGGCGGAAAACAGGGTGAATAGAATGGGCCCAAGGCAACTTCCCTGTGGAACACTAGCAACTCTATTTAAAGATGAGGAGAAATCCATCCCAATTTTAACCTTTTGTCTCCTATTCACCAAATAGGAATCAAACCAAGAAACCACCTCTGGTCGAAAACCATAATAAAAATGCATGACAGCCAACAACATCCTGTGGTCTATTGAGTCGAATGCATGTGAAAAGTCCAGCATTGCAAGAAAGAGATGCTTTCTTATCCGCCCTTGCGTGAAGCAACTCGTCACAAACGAGCAGAAGCGCAGTTGCATTGCTATGGTCCTTCCTGAACCCAGACTGTAAGGCTGGAATGATATTCTCTGACTCCAGAAATTGTACCATTTGTGAAACAACCAGCTTCTCCATTATCTTCGACAGGGCAGGCAATACCGAAATTGGACGCAGCTCGGATACAGATGAAGGTGCTTTGACTTTGGGAAGAGGCAGTACAATTGCCTCCTTCCATGCATCCGGAAAAGTGGAAGTGGCCAATGACTGGTTAGCTAAATGTGTTATGGCATCAATACAATACGGACTTATCATTTTAATCATTTTTATTGATATGCCATCAGCTCCAACTGCCTCTGATGTGATGCTATTCAAAGCCTCCCTGCACTTCTCTCCTTGTAACACTCCTGAAATAGAAATCACAAGTGACACTCTCTGATTTTGTTTCTTTCATAGAACTGTACGCAATCATCATTTGCCATGATACCTAAGCCCATACCAACGAAATACTTATTGATTTCTTCCAAATCTTTTACAAAGTTGGGAATGGCTGGATCGAATGGATCAGTGACACCACTTGTCCTTATTTTAGTCCAAAAGTCTCTAGAGCTTTTACATTTCTACATTTCAGTTCTAAAAATAATTTTGTTTTGATCGTCTTATTTCATTGTTGAGCATATTTCTAACCTTACAATATGTTTTTTTACAAGTTTCATTTCCTGTAGATAGCATTTTCTTCTTATAATAATCTTTTTCTATGGTTAGGTGAATGATTTGTTTATTTCTCCATGGAGATTTCTTTCTGGTCACTCTCTTATGTACTAGAGGTGCATTTTCATTAAAAACTTGAATAATAGCAGAATTAATAAAATCTAGAATGTCATCTACATTGTTCATAGACATAGCATCTTCCCACCTAATACTGGACGTACAATGTATCATATTGTCAATGTCAAATCGGGAGAAGTCACGACAAGTAACAAATCTAGGAGGCCTTCTTGATTTTTTTGTTTTTATATCGACATATGTCATCTTGTGATCAGATACTCGAACACCTCTTGAGTCATAGATGGTTGACATATCCACGACGTCACACTGTACGTATTTAACATTGCTATTTACAATAATGTGATCAATCAAAAGTTGCACAGGTTTTAGTAACCCTTGTAGCAACTTTAACCAACCGAGTCACCTCAAGGCTCTTAAAGAGTTTTATTTGCAAAGCGGGTCTCTGGGGATGATAAATCTAACAAGTTAATATTCAAGTCACCCATTACAACAATATTATCTGCGTACTGGGCCATATCATAAAATACAAAGTGGAGAGCGGGCTCTAGACAAGTGTAAGGCATATCTCCTGGTCTATAGATAATGTAAATACAGAAAGATTCACTTTTACACTTCAATATTCCACAAATATGCTCTGGAAAATTACAATCTTCAAATTGAAGTGATTTCAGCGAAAATTGTAGGCAGTTCTCCACATATAGTGCCACTCCACCACCTCTGGAGGCAACTGCATTTCCCTTTCTGTCGCTCCTAAACAATGAATATCCACTCATCGCAAACTCATCAGAAGATTTACTTTCATTCAGCCAAGTTTCCGAAACACCAAAAACATCCAGGTTTAAATCCTCTACCACGGCACGCATCTCTTCGAAGCCCGTGGAAAGAGAGTTCATATTTAGATGTGCTA
The DNA here is from genome assembly GCF_021130785.1 of Homalodisca vitripennis. Lineage (NCBI taxonomy): Eukaryota > Metazoa > Arthropoda > Insecta > Hemiptera > Cicadellidae > Homalodisca > Homalodisca vitripennis. Next base: position 12,284 of record NW_025776813.1, on the reverse strand, counting down.
TCCTGATAAATTTATCAAGTTTACATATCCGTTTTTTGGCTGCACCACATTCCCATCATCCACAAGTGTCGGCAAGCCAGACTTGTCACTGTCAACCGGAAGTTCAACATTCAATACGGCTTCAACACCGTCAACTACAGTTTCCAGCAACCCAACCTCAACATCATCCACCTCAAGCTCACCCCTCGTTACGGCGTCCACACCGTCAGCCACAGGTTTCAAACAAGCAACCTCTGACAACATCAACTGGAAGCACACCACTCGTCACAGCGCTTTCAGCGCTAGACAAAACCCCATCCGAAGCCATTTCACAGGATGTAAGCTGCTCGTAGACATTCAAAAGTGCTGCTCCAAACACAGACACCCCCTTTCTGTTAAGGTGTCTGCCATCCCGAGCAAGATGGTACCTTCGCACCAGCTGATTCCAGTTCAAGAAAAACGACACCAAAGTTTCCAGACATCAGCTCCAACTGCTCATTAAATTGTGCTAATGCAGTTCCACTTATGTCAGACCTTGGCAAAATGCTGTCAACTAAAACAACACTGTTTGGAAAACGGATTCGTGTTGTGTATAACAGGTTCCGCCATACAGTGCAATGCCTCGCGCTTGCCGCATCCCCCATTGTACCCAGCACCACCGTTATATTTCAAAGGCAAGTTATTGGTTCCTACATGAAAATGAATTATTTTAGGTTGGTGCTGCAAGAAACCCATCAACTTATTTTTTTTTTACATCTTTGATTTTCGCCCCAGGGTGTACCCTAACAGTACAACCATTTTCCTTACAAAGCTTCCCCGAATATCGGAGAATTGAATCACCTATAAGCAAATAATCAGCATTACTTTGCTCAACGGGTTTGAGAGAGTGATTGTCCTCCAGAGTAGTCTGGCCTGCACATTCTACAGCCGGTAACATGTCATCAGTGGCACACAAACCACTCAAAACCATTGCATTATTTAGGCCTACTGTACAACTACTACTTTCAAACATTTATTTTACTCTATTTTTAGAGGGGTTTCTTTTATCTTTGCTTTTCAAAGAGTCTGTTTTAACGTTTTTCCTTGCATTTTACATGACCAGAATTTTCACTCCAGACACCTGAAGAGCTCTTAACAACCTTAACAACTGACTCAGTAACAGAAGTGTGGTTACTTAAAACTACAAATCTATTTTTACAAGGTACTTGATTATGTTTATTCGGATTTAAGTTTCGCCTGGCACATTTTTTACCTTTCACAAACTTTCCACACTTTATCATTTGCCAAATTTGACCTAGAATTATTAACTACTTTGAGAACTTGGTACAAGAGTGGCATTAGTACTACCATGTGTCTCAGAGGTGTCAGTGTGATGCAGTGTGTTGTGAGTCAATGCGAATCGGTCGCACACACCTGACCGAGCAACAGCCGAGCGTTAACAAGAACGTGGAACACCACATTCAAAAGACTCTGTCTGCTGAAAATTCTGCCCCTCACTTATTGGAACACTATCTAATCCAAGGTTGACAAGCAACGCTGCAGCATGCCGCTCGTTCAGGCCGCGCACCGAGTCGTAGTGTACTGCTGTTCGTGTTGTGTTATCAAGGAGCAGTAGGCTCCAATGTGACCCACCATTCTGCTCAAGACCTTGGTCACAATTGTTTAATACAAAAAACACCCAGGATTTGTTATAAAACGACATGTCACTTAAAGCCTGATCTACATAAGTTCTACTATGCAGTTTGAGAAGTTGCGTCAAAGTTGGATCAACAAACAAAATATCATTTTGAATTCTAGTGACTTCAGAATTCAGTAACCTGATATGATCAGTTATAATTTCATCTGATAACCATTTATTGTTTAAAACCTTCAATGAGGATTCAAGTTGAAACAATCTTATTAGTGTTTACTAGCAGCTTATCTTTTAAAACATTACAAATGCTTTCATTTTTTTCGACCAACTTTTTTAGTCTGCTATTTTCTATAATTAGCTTACGATTAGCACATTGAACTGTTTCGTAGTCATTTACAATGTTATCATGTTCTGCTTGCAGATTTCTCAAACAGAGAATTTGTATTTTCGGCCTTAGACAACTTTTTTCTAATGTCCTTAATCTTAACTTCTAAAGTATTCTTTTCATTAACTTAATGGTCATTATTGCTAAGAGAGATATTTAATTCAGAACGGTGAGAATTCCTTTCTACATCCCTCTGTGCACTCAAATAGTCCAGTTCTTCTTTCAAGCGCTCATATTTACTACACACGTCATTGAGCTGTCCGCAGACGTCATCAAACTTCAAAACAACGCCAGAAGCTCCATTAATCAATTCATTGCAGTCACAATCACAATTTGATACAAGTTTTATCTAGCTGAATACAAAATTCAGAAACTAACGTACTAGCATCATCGTTAAAATTAGTGCAGTCAAATATAAAGCTATCCATGGCCAATAATAACTTTAGTCAGATTTAAGGTTTTTTTCGATTTTTTGTCAAAACAATAAAATATCTAACCTAATCTAATAATAAATAATAATAAATATATTTTAATAAAATATTAAAATAGTCAATAAATAAAATAAATTAATTTAAAATGTAACATAAAATAGCAACAATAATATAGTTATAAACATATAAAACAAAACAATACTTAAAACCTAACAACAACAACAACGAACAACTACAAATAACAAGGCTTCAATACTGAAAAATGTAAGACATAAAATATATAGTCTATACAGATGCCTTCAAGTTAAGCGACGACGATTTACGTAGAGCTCAGATGTTGGTAGGGTGCGTCACTTTTATTGAAGGCGCAAGATAAAATCCACCGTAGCAGCAGAGTGTAGTACAGCAGGCTCGGGCGTGACGAAGGTTAATAGTGGGACAACTAGTGCGGCGATGTTGGTAGCGCCAGCTGTGCCTTGCAGATGCGCAGTAGTCCCGCTTGCCGTTCCGTCTGACAGGCCGCTACAGACTTCCCTTCTCCGCTCCAAGTATGTTAGTGACGAGACTGACATACACTACTTACAGCTGCGTGTCGTTTTCTTTGGCAACTTGGAATGTACTCCTTTGACACTTATTAATACATTAAAAAACTTCCGTGAACAACATAATAACTAAAACAGTTTAAAATATACAACAATCACGGAGCATAAAAATAAGTAGACTTGCAAGGCTGAGCAGGTCTACCAACCTCCTCCCTCCCTGTATAGGTTTATATAGGTTTATATAAACCTATATAAACCTGTAATAAAAATTACTGATTTTTATAAATATTTTTTTTACTATACCGTCATTACATAATGACAGAAAAGCATACGGGAAGGATTATAAGCGATTTTCTACTACTACTTATAAGGAAACTTTTTTAAACTGCTTGTTTTAACACCTTATTTGACGATTTCTTGAACACGAGTAAAATGTTTATTCTTTTCGAGAGAAAATGTAGTACGCTGAATACCTTGCATGGATTTATAAAGTTATGAATTACTTAAAATATATCTCTATGATTAAATTTGATGTTTTTTACTATTTATTATCGTATAAAACTTATCGTGACCATATGTTTAAATTAAATTCAGATACAGTTCAGAATTCTGCGGTAATTTACATTAAATATATATTCTCTTAGGGATTTCTTGTAGCAGAATATCTATTGCAATACCCACAAATATACTATTGAGCGATTTAGACTATTATCTGTGTTGGAAACTAGAAAAAATTTAACAGAAAATATGTTCAGACAAAAGTTCTGACTCAAAACCAACTTGTTAAATGACGCAACATGAATCCACTCCATGAATTGTCACTAGGTTGTGTTTCTAGTAAAGACATGCAAATTTTACTAATTTATAATTAATTTACCTTCTGTATACGGTATATTTTAAGTCCAATTAAAACCTAGGAATAACCTAATTGTCGTATCAAAGATATACGTCCATAAGATGAAATAACAAATTATTTGGTCAAATCATTATGTATAGTAATCATAACTATTGGTCGAATGTCATGTGATAATATTCTTGCAAAAACGAGTGTTATTCTCATATAAATTTATGTACTTGTCATTTATGCAGGGATATAGTTGGAAGGATAGCGATGGAGAGAGTTTGTGTCGGGGCAGCTGCTCAAAGGCTGATCACATAGTCAAGACAATGTAACGGTAGAACAGGTGGTCTATGTTAGCTAAAGAGGGTCAGGCAAATGAATAATGTATCATGGTCAGGACAGCCGACTTACGGGGTAGAATACGGAGAGGGAAGTGTTATTAAGCACAATACTGAATCGTTATATATTTGGCATTTAATTTCCATATTAAACTTGTGTGAAAATAAAAGCTGTTTAACAGAATTTAGTTTCATAATTTTTTTTTTAAATCAGTCAATTTGTTTTAACTGTTTTGATTTGTAAAAGTATATCTTTAAACACTTTTGAGTATAATTTACATATATGTGTTATTTTGTATGATGAAATTACGCAATACATCATATGGGGTTTCATTGATACAATTTTTTCAATATAACAATATAAACCATTAGGACTTGGCTACAAATATGTAGTGTAAGAATAATATTAGAAAATATATTTAAGTATGACAAAAATATACCCAAATTCTCACAGTCATAGATGTCTGTATAACAACTGTATATGTGTATATTTATAATTTAATCGTAAAAAGTAAGAGCTCTGTGGTGTAATGGTAGCACATTCAACCGGCAAGTAAGAGATCCGGGTTCGAGTATCGGCGTAGCAAGTACTTTTTGTGATTCAATGTTTATTGAAATTAAATTAAATTAGGATATTGCCGCTTATACAAATTTAATAAATGTATGTATATATATATATATATATATATATATATATATATATATATATATATATATATATATATATATATTTACATTCATTAAATATGCGCATTAAATATGCAGATATTCATTAGAGATATATATATATGTATGTGTGTGTGTGTGTGTGTGTGTGTGTGTGTGTGTGTGTGTGTGCGTGTGTGATTCGTAATAGGTTTCGCTAAGATCATATTTATGGTTCATGTCATTCAAGCTGACTTGTGGACATATATAGAAATATATATATATATATATATATATATATATATATATATATAACTATATATATATATATATATATAATATATATATATATATATATATATATAATATATATATATATATATATTATATGATAAAAAAAAGACATTTTTTATTCCCCTAAAGAGAAGTTGAATTTGTGTCAGAGGTCTGAGTGATATTTATGCACCATTATATAACTCAATGTTGTCTGAGTATCAATTAAATCTAAAGAGTCTGAAAGGATTGGATATATGAAATGCTTAAGCAACCAAGATACCGTTGCCTGCCAGTAGCCTGGAGGACCCTGAGGCTGACAGGTACAAGATGCTGAGAGATAATAGAAGTTAAGCCTGCAATATTTCTGACGGCAGAGTAAAAAACGTTCTTTGAAATAATCTTGTCATTTATACGTCCAAACTGACTTTCTTATCTACCATTTATATTATTACCTCATGAATAAAAGCTAAATGTGCTAATACGAGACATTTCAAAATCTCTTAATATTATACTTCTTAACTGGTTTAAAATTGTATCTATTTTTCTTTCCATTCCATAATGGATACCAATTATACCAATATAATATAATAGCGAACTTAGCAAACTCTTATCAAAATTCCATACAGTGCCATGCAATACCATTGAAATCAGTTTTCATTTCAAGTTTATTGAACGGTTTTTTTCTCGAGATACCATGCGTACAGCCAAAGGAAATAGTAAAATTGTGCTGACCTCTCCCATGATGGGATTCGATGTTTAAAATTTTTATAAATCATCCATCTCTAAACTTTCATTAAACATTTTTTTGGATTTTGCATTAATATCATTGTGTTAAATTCTCAGCTACTATCAGTTAGATAGTGGAATAGCAGTGAAACCACGTGTAACTGTTTTACTGCTTAAAAACATATTAAACCCTTTTTAATTTATATCAGAACTATGACTCTGGCCTCCCTATATATTTAGGAAACTCTATTAATGTACATAAAATATCCAGTATGTTCAAAATTCAATAAACACTAGTATGATATAGTATCAGCTGAGATAAGGAGACCTTCAGAATCCAGTCCACCGATAAACTCTATATGAAGCCAGATTTGACTAATTAGCTTTGAAATAGTATTACAAGATTCCCCCACATCTCAAAATTCAAAATTTACAAAAACCTCAATTTCTCTAAAAATCATGTCATTGACTGAGCCTACTACATGGTTAAGGAATTTTTAAGCTCAATTTTTCACTCATAGATACAAATATTTAAGATAGTAAAGCTTTTAGAATTTTTAAATGATTGACTGTTTACAAATGATGTAGTGTTGCTAATTTGACGTTTAATATGTTTACTTGAGCAAAATTAATTTTTGTGCAATAAAATGGAAATTTTTAAAAATTTGAATTTCATTTAAGTCCGTTTTCTAAAACATTTGTTTACTTTATTTCTTTGTAATTATTCTATTTAAAAACTATTTCATTCGTATCGTTTATCGTTATCGCCAATACACTGTAGGCAAAATTGATTCTTAAACCGTCAGTTCCCGTAAGAATTAATTAATATATACGTTTTATTATTAAGTAGCGAGGACTGTATGATTCTACCTAACTATTAGTTGGGGTATTAGGCGGCTCTACTGCCTGAAGTGCTGTTACCACTATTTCGCCAAAAGTGCTGTTACAACTATTTCATAATGGCCATATGTCCGGGTTGAATCACTGAAAATTTTTAAGTTTGTCACTAAGCTTTCACGTAAATGTAAAATGTATCCAGTATTAGTCATCTACAGATTTACCTTTATTTATTTAAACTGCAGTAGTAATATTAGCAGGTATAGATTTACCACTGTGCTATTATTGTATAACATTATGTTTTCATTTAGCTTAGAAAGATTTATAATGGTGTACATTTAAAACTATTTAAATTCAAACTCGTTTTAACATGCTGTTGATACATCCTGTACAATAAGAGGAATTGCTTGAAGCCACGTTATCATATAGAATTGACGTCTATTATTTCTTAACAAATTACAATTGAACAAATGTAATTGGCAAAAATTTTTATTTGGACTCATTCTATTTATTACTCCTATAAATAGGCTCCTATATAAAGCCATGGATACACTACTTAATTTTCTTAGTAATATCACAATCGGTTCTAAAATAACTTAATTGAAAGCCTCCCATTTCTTTAAGTATTGACATATTAAATTTCAATGTTCATATTGCTATAATACAAAAATAGTTATATTTTTAATCTACCTATAACAACGTGTTAATTTATACACTCTTCATCAGTGTTTCGTCAAAATTACAGTCTAATTTTTAACGCGGGTATACGGAAATTACTAGAGAGGCTAGATGAGTAAATGGCAAAGTCAAAGGGGCCAATCGTATCAAAGTGGGTGGAGCCGCAGGGTTAACGCATTTTCTGCTCAATTACTAGAAACCCTGTTGAGGGATTCTAGCAAACATGCGGATTGATGTACTAAGTGACTGATGGCAATCACATATGGTGTGTCGGTGCACATCTGAAAGATGGACCTGCTGGGTTAAAATATATTTTTTTAATATTTAGGCTAAACACGTTTTAGTCACATGGATTTTAAGCTAAATATACATGTTCTCTACGACAAATAATATGGATACTTCATAAACGGATGTCTATCAAAATTTGCATTAATGTTGTATAGGAAACTCAACAATTATGAAAATATCATCAACGGTATTTGACTTAAAAGATCTAAGATATGATTGAAATTACTTTTACTTACTATATTACTTACCCGACTTTAGAAAATATTTATAATATTTATAAAGTTGACTTTTAGTTAGATATATTAAACTAAAATAAAAAATAAATAACGTTCTATATTTTTAATTATTAAAAAATGGTAAGGATAACTGTAGTTCAGATAAAGGAGATGAGACGACGGATTCTACACGTTTATGTGTAAATTTATAGAAACCACGTGGTTGAATATAGTGAGGCATTAATCTCAATTTATTCCTATGTCATCGAACAGGGCGAGGAATGCTTTTTGATGTGATTGAGAAAACTTTAATGCACTGTTAGCGGGTTCCGCTGGTAAGTAGGGGCTTGTATTCATTTAAATACCAACGGCATACAAATTACTTCCTCTCGGACTGCTTTCTGGATTACTTCAATATCGTTTCATGTTAACAATCTATTTCTTTCGTATACCTGCTCGATCCCCAAAACAAATTTCAATTTTGGTGGCCCCCACCACCATGAGGAAGTTGGTTAGAACTGAGTTAGATCAACCCCCGAGACAGAGTACCCCCCCTTTCCACTGTGCGGCCAAATTTTTTTAACGTATTGTTCCAAAAATTAATGGTCAATCCATGTCTACCAATCCAACAGGAGGACATGCTTCGAGACTAATATTAGGGCATTATGTTTACAAGCACAAATGGATTCTTGAGAGTACACATGGATTCTTGAGAGTACAAATGTTATCCATTTTAAGGATATCTATATTTTTGTAGAAGTTGTTACCTGTTTATTTGTAAGAAACATAGTTAAGCAACATTTACTATAGACCCGTATAAAAGTTTTTTCGGTCGCAAGCAAACATAATGACGTCCTGGTATGTGGTGTCAGTAGGTGGATATGCAATCTTAGATTTGGGAAGAACTTTTAAACTATCATATTCTTGGCATAAATGTATAAAATCATTTTTAATATTTTGTATAAGAAGGAATGGTCTGTACAGACTATCCCTTACATCTAAATGGCAACGTACTTATAAATTTATTATATTTAAATACTATGAAGTTTCCTTCTATAAAGTTCCATAGAATGATTTAATTGAATAATTATAATACTTAATATAATATACAATATATTGGTAAATTTATATTTTGTATACAGTAAAAATGTTTATTGTCTAAACAATATTTCAAAACGAAATTTTTACTAAACAAATATGTGTTATGCGTAATGATTAACATACTTATACTGCAACACCCAATGCCAATACCAATACTGCATTTTTTACCGGAATAAGAAAATTAAGTGTTTAAAAAGTGTTATATTTATTCATTTCCTTTCGCCATCTTTTGTAATTATCTATACGAGACTAAATCTCTAGAATTTTATTTTCTTTGAATTAACTCTTGATATGACAAGTAAGTCTATAGAATCCACGCTATTATTTTAAACATTTTCAAACATCTATAAATTACTATATCATTTTAATTAAGGCTATAATACAGTAAAATATTGTACGGTACATTTTTACTGTTAATTTAAACAAACATAATTTATATTTTACCAACAATATAACATTGTTAAGGAGATCTTTGATTACCTAGAATTATTCATCACGGGTGATCTTTTTAGTGTAATCGTTATGTATGCATCATTGATTTTATCTACGTTATATACTAATGTATAATGAAAACAAATACATTATGGTAAAAATTTAATGCTGAATCGCTTTGAAAAGTCTTTATAGCATTACTGTGTATTCACAGATATAAAGTTTATATGGAAAAATCCTTTACACACGAGCAAAAGAACGCTGGTAAAGATAAATAGGTCCTTTACGACCATGCCGGCTGGGTTTTTAAGTCTGCTTGTTAGGTAACAATCAATGGACTTATGTACTTAAAAGTATTAGAATATCCTCTAAACATGAAAATTACTACTTTTTTTTTGTTTTGGTGATCACGGCATCAGTGTTTCAGCTAGTAATCCTTCAATTTCCTATTATAATTATCCATCTGACACATCATTACTGGACATCAGTTTAGTAGTATTTGGACATTTATAGAGAGTATTGACTCAGACATACAAAGTTTTTATTACAGACATATCGAAAGGATAGCTAGTTGTCATTTAATGTATATATTAGTGAGAATACATTTGCACTGTTCGATCACTTGTAATTGTATTTTTAAGTATCGCGTGGAAACATCGGTTACTTAACTCGTAAGTTCTCAATCACTTATTGAATACGACATGAATCATCCAAGGTTGTAATATATCTGAAGGCAACTTTGAGACACAAGTAACCGAAAAGTTTGAGGAAGTAGAATCACTTTAAATTCACTAGAGAATCTGTATTAACGCGTGACTTTATGAAAACAATAAGTCACAACATTATTAAAGTTGCAATTAGATCTATTTGGTACAACAATTTTGGGTTTCAGAAAGAGCTCTTTCATTTAATTTGATCTGTTAATTTTTAAACAAAAACGAGTGTTATGCCTTTTTACGTATATTTTACGAAACAAATATCGAATCACATATTATTGGATGTTATCTGATATCAGAGTCAATTATTATTTGCCTGTTACCTGTTAATTTTTTATAAAACAAACGGGTTTGTATTTCAAAAACAACTTTAATGAACACGAAAATATTTTTTAATAGACTTAAGAATGTTATTACATAAATGCATCATTTCTCTCATTGAAAGGGTAATATAAAGAAATGTGTAAATACATTTTACGAAAAGAATTGCAATAAAGTCCTCGAACATATAACATTTAAGGATTTAGTCTAATGTGACATTGCTTGACGTTCAACATACATAAGGTGCTAAATTAATAGAACATTACGCGATTTATAGAACATTAATCTTATAGTACAAGACTTATCATTGCATGCATGGATAGTGGCAAATAAATAGTTGATACATGCATTTAGGCCTGATATGTACTGTTTAACTTTTCCATGAGTGTAGAAGATTAGTTTTTTAGAGATAAAACTAGTTTACAATTAATAATTGCAATCTCTTTACAAATAATATATAATATACTTAACAATAAATTTATGTGTCTATTTCACATACACTTTCATTTCGTTGTAAATATTAGTAAAGAAATGATCGAAATATTAATCGATACGTATAACGTTTAGTCCTAATATCATACGCCTTCATTACACTTGACCACCAGCCTACAAGTAATTACCGAGCAATTCAGCAAGTTTAGTAATTAATTACAGGGACACTGCCAATGGCCAAATCTTCCGGGACAAGATTTATTGTAACCAAACGTAAACTTTTAGTAATTTCAAATTTTAAGTCGACAAAGCTAGTTATAGGCTGAGCGTCAAAGAATCATATTAATAAAATAGCTTGAAAACTTTTATTTGTTCGTCCGCGCGATACTTTTAGAATTAACTGAACAAAGTTCTGCATATCAACTTCATTGCTAAATAAACAACATCGAGGTCAACGACTGGCCAACAATGGTCTACTTGGATAAAGGACATGTTTTTAATGTGTCCGAATAATACATTTTTTTGCTTGGATTTATAGTTGGAATTATTGAACGGCAGTGTTAGACGTTAAATTTAATATAAAGTCGCCCCGCAAACCGTGAGTTTTATACGTTAGTTGTTCCATCGTAAGTTCACAATAATTAGGTTAGCTTTCAATGAGAATGGCCTTCTAGAGCTTGTCCGTTGCTTTCAAGATTGGCATATGCTCACTTCAGTCCCAGATTAACCAACTGTTTTCAGAAACTGAAAGCACTTTTCGCAACACAGTCCGTGTCTGACAACTGCATCTATAACTCCATGGGGTTTGACTTACAATAATTAATTTCCAAAGCATAATAAATTAAACTAAACACTTCATCCAGGAAAGGCCGGAGAATTGCAGTATTTGAATTGTTCTACTTTTTAAGATTGTCTATTTTAACTCGTTTTCATTATTTATCCCCAGTATTATTAGTACAGCTTTAATGATTAAACTTTAAAACCTAATATTTAGTAACCAGTTACGTCCTGGGAAATATTTAAGAATATAATTTAAGACGTAAGAATTACATAATATTTTTTGCCTTGCATATAGACGTAATCCTTCAGTTACATAGAAATAACCATAGACATACAGCTTAAAAATTCAATGTAAATACACGGATACAACAGTCTCCCTCGAGGAATAAACCGCTATATCTTGTTTATGTTATAGCTGATAGAGTCCTAGAGGCATAATGTATTATGTATATTTATACTATACAATGTGTGCTACAAACTGTATGTTGCACAATAGAATAACTTAAAAACTTACATTCCTTAATACAGAAATGTAAATAGTGTCCGCTATTAAATATATTAAAAACGTTACTGATATTTATTACAATCATTAAAAGTTTTTCAGTAATTTTAACGATAATGTTTTATGAAACGATACGTATAGTGAAGTTATAAACAAATATCAACGTTGAAGAAAACGGAAAAGCGT